>NC_051237.1:23942590-24230090 GCF_015220715.1 Pygocentrus nattereri | reverse complement strand
GGTAACTAGCAAAGATACTTTTTCTAGACAGACAAAGCACTTCCTGTAAGTCGCTCTGGATAAGAGCATCTGCTAAATGCTGTACATGTTAGTGTAAATCTGTATGTGTGTGAGGTGTAGCTGCATGGTGAGAGAGTGTGGGAGTGTGTGTGTGTGAGGTATTAATGCATGGTGAGTGAGTGAGTGAGCGTATTAGGTGTAGCTCGGTGGTGAGTGAGTGTTTCTGTGTGCATGTGTGCGAGAGTGTGTGCGTGTCTGTGTAGGTGTGCATGTGTGAGGTGTAGCTGTGTGGTGAGTAAGTGAGTGTGGGAGAGTGTGTATGAGGTGTAGCTGCGTGGTGAGTGTGGGAGTGAGTGAGTGTGTGTGTGAGGCGTAGCTGCATGGTGAGTGAGTGTGGGAGTGTGTGTGTGAGGCGTGAGTGAGTGAGTGTGTGTGTGAGGCATAGCTGCGTGGTGAGTGAGTGAGTGAGTGTGTGTGTGAGGTGTAGCTGCGCCTGCTCCTGCTGTGGGTTAGGGGTTAGGGTTAGCCGGCTGTGGAGGAACCGGGCAGTATGGAAGGGGACACTGCTATCTCTGAGGGGCAGGCTGCCTGAGGTGAATGGTTGTAGTGAACCTGTCTCTGCTGAAGTGGTGATGCTGGAAGCTGTGGCTGAGGTAGACATGGTGGATGAGCCTGTTTTTAAAGTTTCTGCTAGAAGGAAGAAGCGAGGGAGGGGGAAGGGGAATAAACAGCCGAAGAAAGAGCTTAGTGGTGCTGATGCCGACACTGACAGTGAGGGTTCTCTGTCCGACTATGGCTGGTCAGTCTGCTCTCAGGAGGAGAGGCTACCTGTGCTGCTACACTGCTGAGGAGATCTAGAAGTTCCTGAGTATGACTAAAGGGTATAGAGGTGTGCAGGTACAGAAGCACTTTACGGACCCCCAGCAGTTTGTACACGATGTTAAACACTTCAGGAGGGAGGGGTCTTTTAATGCACTGGAAACTTTTAGGCTGAAAAAGATGCTGACTAAGCTACATAAAGCGGGTACCGAGGATGAGGAGGCTTAGTCTGTTTAGTCCCTGTGTCGGACTGGCCCTCGCCATCACAGTTTTATGCCCTTTCATTATGTTGATGAGTGACATTAGGATCGAGTGCAAATGGGGCGAGAGACAGGGGGAAGAGGGCAATGTTTTATGAGCTGGCGAAACAGAAGCGTGCTGATGTGTTCTTTCTCCAGGAAACACACAGCGATGGTGTTAATGCTGTAGATTGGGCTAAAGAGTGGGAGGGGCTGGTCATTTTAAGTCACATCTCTACTGTTAGTGTTGGAGTTGGTGTTTTATTTTCGAGTAATTTTATTCCTCACTCGTACACAGTAGATGAGATTTTACCTGGGAGGCTGTGTGAACCCATGACCTGTGTGACATGGTGGTTGGTTAGTGTAGTGGGTAACACCTCTGCCTTCTATGCTGTAGACTGGGGTTCAATCCCCACCTGGGTAACCACCCTACACTACACCAATAAGAGTCTTTGGGCAAGACACCTAACACCACCTTCACCTACCTGTGTAAACTGAACAAACTTTAAGTCACTCTGGATAAGAGCGTCCGACAAATGTCTTCATGAGGACATCTCCTTATAGCATGGACATATTGAGGACTTTACATGGTAACAAAAGACAGTACACATGGACACACTGTGGGATAATGCCCTCTCATTGGCCAGACTCGATCGGTTTTACAGTTTTAGACATCATTTGTCTGTTTTTACGCAGTGTTTTATTTCTCCTGTTGGGTTTTCCGATCATTGTATGGGTCTGTGTACTGTTAAAAAACGAAACGTTAAGCCTCAGAGTGCATACTGGCATTTTAATACTGCACTTTTAGATAACGTTAATTTTAAAAAGTCTTTTACTTTTTCTCTGGAATGTTTTTAAGTCACAGAAAACATCTTTTAATTCATCACAGCAGTGGTGGGATGTAGCAAAGGTACAAATTAAAGTGTTTTGCCAGCAGTACACTTTCACTGTCACTAGGGACATAATCAGATCTCTAAAAGAGGAGATCAGGAGCATATTACAGCTCTTAAAAGAAAAAACAGCTGCGTTAGCTGACCTACTGGACATTAGAGCACAGGGGGGCGCTGGTCCATTCACGTTTCCAGAATGTGACGGAACTGGATGCTCCTTCCGAGTTCTTCGGTCTGGAGCGCAAAAACGTACAGAGAAGGTTTATGCATGCTATGCATGTTCTGAGCCTTCTGAAATTCGCCAGCAGACAGTTGGCTTTTTCTCTAAGCTGTTTGAGAGTGAGCAGGCCAGATCCCAGGATGTGAAGATGTTCTTCTCACTGCAGGCTAGATATACGGTTGATATGGTTGATATTTAGAATGTGGGTGCTGGTTTAAAGTTGTTGCAGTTATTCTTAATTTTTTTTCATCTTTTTCTAACACACGAGAGATTTTGAGTGATGACCTTGGTGTGTTTGTATGTTTTTGATTGTCTCAATAATTCAATGTTTCAAATTCAAATCCTCTCCTTGCCTCCACCTCTGAAGGCTTTTGTGGCTGGTGGATTGGCCGGAATGTCATTTCCAGAGTTATTTGTCAGCCCCTCTGTTTCCAAACCTGGGATTACCGAGGGGCAACTTCTCACTCTGAGTAGGTTACAGAGGTTGACTTTCTCAAGTCAGAAGGCTTTGTACCAGAACTGTTAAATTCTTGCACTTTCATGAGCTGAAGGAGAGGTGTGAAGTGGAGAGCCCATCTCTCTGTCCCTGAGGGTCTGCGACCTTCATGGAGGCTCCTGTACAAAAGCCCTTTGTAGCACGGTATGTGCTACCCCGGGCTCCAGGGGGGCACTGGAGACAGGGTTCATGTTTGAAGCAGCCATGTTTCTTTAATTCACCCAAACAAACACAAATCAAACTTAACCATTGCCATGCTAAGCTGGACATTTTTAGTGGCTTCGGACAGCTGAACTTTTCAGTTCTTTATCCCTTCAGCTTTTCAGCTCTTCAGTCTCTGTTGTTGTTGCTGCCGACTTGCTTTCTTTCTTTTTCTTTCTCTCTCTCTCTCTCTCTCTCTCTGTTCCCTCGCAGCTCTTTATGAAAGGCACTCAGGCTGCCATTCAGATCAGCATCAGCTGGCTCTCAATAAGGGCATTGTGAGTGCCCCAGCCAAGAAGGAAGGAGAGCTTGCCGCTCCGCCTCCACATCACTGCCGCCAGCTGGCAGCTCGAGTGGGACTCATTCCTTGCCCTTGTGTCTCTTGTTGCTGCACCGTCATTGTCCTCCTCCTCCTCCTCCTGCCATCTCGCACATCACTGGGAGCTCGGGCTTTGCGCTCTGTCCCCCACCGACTCGCGGCTTTCTCCCCACTGTCCTCGCCGTGGTTCATCTCCACTCGATGTTCGCATGCCAAACCCTTTGCCCAAATGTTCAGTAGAGGATCCTGTGCTGTATCCACAAATGGCTTTGTGTCAAAATGTAACCCTGTTGTTCAAGCCCTTTACATTTTCTCTAATTACCCTGATACTGTTCTTCATGCATTTTCCGACTGTTAAAGAGTAATTCACCTGTGTGAGCTCCTTTATAGGGCGCTCAGAGGGCTGATTCCTTTATTCGAGCTCCTGGACAGGGCACTCAGAGGGCTGGTTCCTCTGTTTGAGCTCCTGGGCAGTACGCTCAGAGGCCTGGTTCCTCTGTTTGAGCTCCTGGACAGTGCGCTCAGAGGGCTGGTTCCTCTGTTTGAGCTCCTGGACAGGCCACTCAGAGGGCTGGTTCCTCTGTTTGAGCTCCTGGACAGGGCACTCAGAGGGCTGGTTCCTCTGTTCGAACTCCTGGACAGGGCTCTCAG
This sequence comes from Pygocentrus nattereri, assembly GCF_015220715.1. Lineage (NCBI taxonomy): Eukaryota > Metazoa > Chordata > Actinopteri > Characiformes > Serrasalmidae > Pygocentrus > Pygocentrus nattereri. Next base: position 24,226,255 of record NC_051237.1, on the reverse strand, counting down.
AGGGTTGGGGTTTCTGTTCACCTGGACTGTCTTTATCTTGAATGTAAATACCCTAAAGCATTATAAATATATTTTGGCCAATTTTTTGTGGTTCAAGCTTAGTTATAAGTGTCCAAGTCCTTCAGGATAAAATAAAGAACCATTTGTCACTGTGTTTGCACACTGTGGAATTAGACCTCTGCATTTAACCCATCCGTGCAGCGAAAGTCCCATATACATACACACTAGTGAACACACACACTAGAGGGCAGTGAGCACACTTGCTCAGAGCAGTGTGCAGTCCTATCCGCAGTGCCCGGGGGGTTAGGTGTCTTGCTCAAGGGCAATTTAGTCATGGACTGTCAGCTCTGGGGATCGAACCTTCTGGGGAGCAACCTTCCAGTCACAGGGTTGGTTCACTAACCTCCAGCCCATGACTGCCCCCTCAGCATGCCACGTTAGAGATGTTGGGGAGATGTTGGAGATCTTCAGGTTGATGTCTGAAGAGCAGGAGGTGGATGTCTTAAAATTGTTCAGAGCTCTAGTGGACTCACGCGTTAGAGTTGAACTCGTAGCATTTCCTGTTCTGAGAAAAAGTGGTTTGCTGGTGAAAGTATTGTATCTGTCAGTGATCTGGGTGTGATATCATTTCATTGGTGAATCTTTGTGAATGGGTGAATTTTCTTTGGGGAGCCTCATTATTATCTCTGGGCATGGCCAGATTGTTTCGGTGATTCATAAAATAATTGGGCTATAAATCTCCGCTGCTCCACTGTGTGGTCTTGTTCAGAAGACGGGAAGGGCACCTAGTGCAGAACTGCCATGGCAAAGCCGCGGTGGCTCGGCCTGAGCCCAGCTGCGCAGAAGTGGTGGAAGCCTCGGCAGAAGAAGCTGGAGAAGAAAGAACAGATCATAGGCAAGAGCAGACTGAAACAAACAAAAATGCAGTGTCTCTATCCAGGTCTCAGAGGGAGGGAGCTGAGGGGAGTGAATCAGAGGAGAACTCCACTTCAGACTCAGAGGAGCGCGAGTCCTCAGACTCTTCGCTTTTTGAGAAGCGAGTGTCTGGAGCAGGGATTTCTGAATGAAACGAAAGGTAAGAGGAACATCAAAGTTGTAGAGTATTTTCGAAATTAAGAACTGCTTAAGAAATCAGTGAGGGCGCTGATGAGGAGTGAGGAGGAGGGGGGAATAGGGAGCCGGAGATACATTATCTAAGATACTAGTGCTGAAGCTCTGAACTCAGCCCGAGCATGCAGATGAACTGAAGAGCTCTTTTCCTCAGCTTTTATGTTGAGCTGGTTTCTGTTTCTGCTCTTCATTTACATGTGTGATTTTAAACTCTCCTCGCTCAATCTGAATGGAGCGAGAGACGCGAGGACGAGAGCAGTTAAGCAGGTGGACCTTGCCCTGGTTCAGGAAGCACACAGTGACCGCGTGAATGAGGTGGACTGGCAGAAGGAGCAGGAGGGCAGACTCGTGTTAAGCCATGGGAGCCCAAGCAGTGCAGGTGTGGCTGTGTTCTTTTCTAAGGCCTTCTTGTCTCAGTCTTGTGATTATAAGGACGTGGTGGAGAGACAGCGTCTAAATGTTACTGCAAAGTTTGAAAATGTTCATTATTATATGAGACAGTAGTGAGAAATGGGCAGCAAGACTGACTGCCCAGACTCTTGAGAGGGAGATATGCTCTCTGGAGCTTGGGCTGACCCTGTTATGTTGGGAAAGTTGCAGCAGCAGAGGAAGGAGCTCAGGTGTCTAATTGAATGAGATCCCGTTTTACTACACTTGTAGGAATATTTAGTAGCACAGCATAAGCAGATGGTCTGTCTTCGCCTTCCGAATGTCACAGACATGCGTGAACATGCAGTGTATTATTATTCTGCTCTTTACACTGAAGAACTCTGTGACTCTGACTGGGTTGCATAGCTTCTTCAAGGACTTCCACAACGACTCTGAATCCAGAGCTCAGCTAGACTCTCATCTGACTCTGCAAGACCTCACTGCTGCAGCTGGACAGCTCAACGCAGGATGGTCTCCAGGCATTAATGGCCGGTCCTCTGACTTCTATCTGTCAGTGAATCAGTGAAGGGTCATGTCAACATGCTGTATTATCTTTATTGCCACCTCTCTCTTTTAAAGAACTGGAGACCAGTTGATCTTTTTAACCACTGATTGTAAAATTCTTTCTAAATGCTTAGCCAATAGACTCAAGAATGACCTCTCCTTAATATTGCCAGTTTCATGGGAAGGGAGAAAAATGATAACAATGGTAATAATCATGAAAAATAAAAAAAGAAATCAATAATTAATGATCACAGTAATAGATTGAGTGGTTTTAAAGAACAGATAAACAGTAGTTCAGGGATACATGAGTACATAAAGTGTGTGTGTGTGTGTGAGAGAGAGAGAGAGAGACAGGGAGAGAGAGAGAGAGGTGGTGTGTAGAATCTGAATAATGGAACACAATAAAGTCTTTGTTCTAACTGACTGGCTCGCGGGCACTCTGTTCCAGAGAGGACAGCGTGGGACATCATGGAGCAGCAGGAGCTTTCAGCTGGTCTCACTCAACCCCGCCTTCATCCAAACCAAACCCCCACCCAAAAGACACTCATCAACCAAACCCGGCCCCACCCAAAGGTGACCCCTCAGCCATACCATGCCCCAGCCAAAGGTCAATCCTCAGCCAAACCCTGCCCCACCCAAAGGTGACCCGTCAGCCAAACCTCGCCCCACCCAAAGGTCACTCCTCAGCCAAACACTGCCCCAGCCAAAGGTCACCCCTTAACCAAACGCTGCCCCACCCAAAGGTCACCCCTCAGCCAAACCCTGCCCCACCCAAAGGTCAGCCCTTAACCAAACTCTGCCCCACCCAAAGGTCACCCCTCAACCAAACCCCACCCCACGGTCACCCCTCAACCAAACTCCACCAAACCCAAAGGTCACCCCTTAACCAAACCCCACCCCATCTAAAAGTCACCCCTCAGCCAAACCCTGCCCCACCCAAAGGTCACCTCTCAACCAAACCCCACTCCACCCAAAGGTCACCCCTTAACCAAACCCCACCCCACCCAAAGGTCACCCCTTAACCAAATTCCGCCCCACCCAAAGGTCACCCCTCAACCAAACTCCACCAAACCCAAAGGTCACCCCTTAACCAAACCTCGCCCCACCCAAAGGTCACCCCTCAACCAAACCCCACTCCACCCAAAGGTCACCTCTTAACCAAACCCTGCCCCAACCGAAGGTCATCCCTCAACCAAACCCTGTCCCACCCAAATGCTTTAACACAACCAAAACCCACCCACCAGTCAAGCCCCAACCAAACCCTGCTCACCTGTTTCCTATTGCTGTGCACTGTCCAGTCTCTTCCAGTTCCTGGATGGGGCAGCGTCCTCCAAGGATGATGGTGTTCATGGTGTTCAGTGTTGCAGCCATCAAGGTCTAAATGAGTTAATGTTTTTCATGAAACCGTAAAATGTTTCACTTCCAGCATCTGATCTGTGTTCTTTGTTCTATTGTGAATAAAATATGATATTTGTAAGTAGTGGCCTTCTGTTTTTGTTCACAATTATTTACATTTTACACAGCAGCCCAACTTTTTTTTTTAATAGAACTTGTACAAGCATTTTCAAATACTTTCTATATAGAACAATTTTTCTAGTAGAGAACCCTTGAAGAACCATCTTTTTTAAGTGTAGTCCTATGAACAGTGACCTACAGTAAGGTGTTACCAACTAGTATAACCATGTTTTAGGAGACAGTCTAGGTCCCACACCCTTTTGTGTATAGAGTAATGACTCTTCTGAAACACTGAGGCTGAAATAAAGCCAACATTTCTGACTGATATGAAGAGCAAACAGAGTAAACACTCATTATAATACAGGAACGTGTCCAGACAGCTCTGCAGGACAGACGACTAGACACCTAGACACAGACGAATAGACACAGATGATTAGGAATCATCTGTTAACACACTGTTAAATAATAGATCACACAGAACTCTACAAGTCTGTGTTTTGGTAGCTTTAGGTATTACAAAGTCTGAAGAGGTCAAATTTTCTCAACTGCTATGTTGTGTGTATGTAAATGAGCTGGACATTAATAGAGGCACTCTCAGATATTACTCCACCCTCTAGAGGGCCCTGTGTGGCTGTGCGGAAGAGAGAACTGGAGAAGAGAAAGGAATCAAACAGAGAGAGAGGTGTGTATGAGAGAATGGAAGCGGCTGCAGAGTGTTCAGTAAAAGCCACTACATAGTCAACAAGAACTTGGTAATGAGATGAGATGAGCTTCAGCACCGAACCCAATGCCATTGCTCCCTCATGTTGGTGAGCCTCCGTTAGCGCTTGTTATGTGGTGGAAAAGTTTCAATAAGTACTGGAGAAGCAGTTTAATTCCATTGTCCAGGTGTGGAAGGACAAAGTATGTTCTACACTCTGTAGGACATATGCAGAGACTATAGCCGCCCTCGAGAAGCCCTTTGAACCGAAGATAAATGTGGTGGAGTTTAGACATGTTATTAGACAGTGTGGTCAGCGGGCTGATGAATGACCACCCTGACAGCTTTAGCTGCATCATGTGCATTTGGACACATGTAGAGTGAGACGGTGAGGGATCAGCTAATTCTTATCTTAGTGCTGTAAAAGACAAGTTACTGCTGGAAGAGATTCTCACACTGGACAAAGCTCAGATGATCGCATTCAAGGTGGAGGCATTTACATTTACAGCATTTCGGCTGACGCTCTTATCCAGAGTGACTTACGACTTGATTTTTTGTAACACAGGGAGGCGAAGGTGGTGTTAGGAGTCTTGCCCAAAGACTCTTATTGGTATAGTGTAGGGTGTTTACCCAGGCAGGGGACTGAATCCCAGTCCTAGAAGGCAGAGGTGTTACCCACTACACCAACCAACCACCATGGCAGCAGTTAGCAATGCCATGTGTCTACTAAAGCAGCTCAGACTGCATCAGTACAGGCTTCTTTGCAGCAAATGTACATTTTCGGTGGACCTCGTCCCGATAAATTCCCAGCGCAAAACCATTACAAACAGACAAATACTAACCAGCAGCAACATAAATGCTTTAGATATACAACTGGCAAGCACTTGGTGAGGGATAAAAACTGTCCAGCTGCTTCAGTGAAGTGCAGCAACTGTGGAAAAAGAGACAGTTCACCAAGGTCTGTAAGTCAGCTGTAAGTAAAGTGAGAGAAATGGTGATAGCCAGTTCTCATGCTTTAGAGTTAACTGTAGATATTGGAGCTTCTGTATCTGCTCTTCCAGAAACATTTTGCTAATTGCACACTCAGAGACCCTGAAACCAAACTACTCACCTATGCTAGACAGGAGTTCCCTGTGATTGTCTGTCTACCAGCAGTGGCTACCACAACATCAAAGTGATCAAATACCAGTCTTCTACTTTGCTAAAGCCTTGATCACCATTATTAGGCCTGGACCTAATTAAAGTGCTCAATGTTTACATTAAGGTAACTGCAGAAATCCAGTTATGATGGGATTATTGAGTGCATGTAAACACACTGAGTGTTTCTTTCTCCTTTTTTCCTTTCTCTCTTTTCTTCTCTGCCAGCTAGCTTAGAGCAGCGTTCTGTCTTCTCTGTTTTCTCTTTTTATCCATCTTTTCGCTTTCTTATTGTCTTTATACTCACCTGGGCTAAAGTCCCATAACAGCCATCTCTCTACAAAGGCATGACAAAGGTGTGCTGTCTGCCACAGCCATAAATGCCAGTACCAACAGGTATTCTGGGATTTTGAGTCTCCTGGAGTAACAGGTCTTTGCTGCTGTCGCCCTCTGCTGGCAGCTGGCAGCATAGGCTGAACCTTTACAGGCTGGCAGTGCAGAGGAAAATATCAGTACAGCAGAGAATTCTGAAGGACACACTGCTCATCAGAGACGACCGCCAGTTTGGACCAAAGACTATGTGATGACATAGGAGGAGTCAGAAAAAACAAACAAAAAACAAAAAAAATGAGAAAATACTCTATATTTCCAAAAGTATTCAGTCATCCCATTCTTAATCCATAGGGTTTAATATGTCGGTCCACCCTTTGCAGCTATAACAGCTTCCACTTTTCTGGGAAGGCTTTCCAGAAGCGTTAGGAGTGTGCTTATGGGAATTTTTTGACCGTTCTTCCAGAAGAGCATTTGTCAGGTCAGAGACTGATGTTGGACGAGAAGGCCTGGCTCACAGTCTCTAATTCATCCCAAAAGTGTTCTGTTGGGTTGAGGTCAGGACTCTGTGCAGGCCAGTCAAGTTCTTCTACACCAAACAGGCTCATCCACGTCTTTATGGACCTGCTTTGTGCGCTGGTGCACAGTCATGTTGGAGCAGGAAGGGGCCGTCCCCAAACTGTTCCCACAAAGTTGGGAGCGTGAAATTGTCCAAAATCTCTTGGTGCTGAAGCTTTAAGAGTTCCTTTCACTGGAACTAAGGGGCCGAGCCCAACTCCTGAAAAACAACCCCACAGCATGATCCCCCCCTACAGAAATTCATAGTGTTACAGCAGCAAAGGGAGAGCAAGACACAAAATATATACATCCATCCATCCATCCATCCATTTTCTAAGCCGCTTCTCCTTCAGGGTCGTCAGGGGGTGCTGGAGCCTATCCCAGCAGTCATCGGGCGGAAGGCAGGATATACCCTGGACAGGTCGCCAGTCCATCGCAGGGCTATACATATATATATATATATATATATATATATATATATATATATAATACTAAACCTAAAAAATAAGATAAAAAACATAAACTCTATCCTTCGCAGCAAAGTAAAGACAATTAGAAATAAATGGAGAGAAATGACAGAACATGCAACATCCTGCCACTCAGTCTAACCTAACGTTAAAAGCTGTTTTCCAGCTTCGCCAGTCTGAGCTGAGTTTATTCAGCAGGTGTTCTCTGCAGTGTCTGTAAATGTAGCTTTGACTGTACAAGGACACTCAGTCTCACGTTTGAGTCACTAACAGCAGAATTATGTTTGATTTATGAGAAGTGACGCATAAAATTCAATGAGCTGCTTCGTTTCTGAGCTTAAGCAAAGCACAGGTTTGGCCAGCGAACGCAAACCATTGCATTGTAATGCAAAAAATTTGCGAGCGAACGCAATGCCAGTAACTTTTTCTTTTTATTTTTAAGCATGGCCCCTTAGGGGCTCTGTAAAAAAAAAACGGATGTAAAAGGAAAGAACTGAGTTACTAACGAGAAATAACAAATAATACAAATGCGAATTTGAGTAAAGATGCAGTTTGCAAGCCTGGATTTTTATAATATATAGATTTAATGATGTTTCTACGCACTTTAGTTTAATACTGTGGTCAAGTCACGAAGTGGCTACAGGAACGTTAAGGTTTAACAATTATCTCGTATTACATTGACAAAGTTCTAACTTAGTATAGGCACTGTAAACTTTTGATTGGAGTACGATTGCAGAACCATTTTCCTGGGTGATTCCTGAAAGATATTGGTCCAGCTTATATTATCATTGGTTATCATTGGTCATTATGTACGAACATCCAGGTGAAATGTTGTTAGTGCAGAACATTGCTGCCATATAATGTTGTGTTAAAAAAGAGCCTCAGAGAAGAGTCAGTAATATTTCCTGAGTAAAGGGGTAAATACTAGGCCCTCTCGGACATTACTCCTGCTCCCCTCTAGAGGGACCTGTGGGACTAGAAACGGAAAATGAGAGGCGTGTATGTGAGAACAGCGTCGACAGAACTGAGCCGAGTTAAAAGGCTCTATAAAATAGCTTATATTTGAAAAGCTTCATAAAACATAACATAAACACAAACATACACAGTAATAAAAATGCAAAGACAAATACTGACAAACACCCTGAGACAAAGGAGTTTATACAGCCGTTACAGACACAGTTAGTGCAAATGAACACATGACAGGGCAAATGAGGTAAATTTTAATGAACACACCTTATTTAAATATTCAGTTTATTGGTATAATGAAGTGTCAACTGTAGCTTATTTATGACTGTTTCATATTCCACAGTGCAGGAATTCACAGCTGGCCAGATAAATTAAGCCAGAATTCAACAGCAGACAAAGTAAGGATCGTTCTTATTGGTCAGTTTTCATTTTAAGACTAAACTTATCCAGATGTCCTGAGAAAATGCGTCTTTTAAAAGGCTGTTTTACAAAGCAGGATTTATCATTTGGCCAGATAACTTAAACCCAAAGTCAAGCAAGTCCAGTACAAAAACAGCCGAGTGGAATTTGTATTGGACATATTTATCACTGCTGTCGGAATAAAACCTCAAATCTCCAGCATGGTGACTTTACAGGAGAAGGAAAAAACCTTTGTTACTTTTAATGGAAGTCAATGGAACCAGAATTTTGTCCAAGTCATGTTGGGCCGTTTCTTTTAGTCCATTCATCTTTAAATTCATACACAGTGTAAACTACAACAGGCAATTTTCAATTATGTCAAAACCTGAAAAACAACAAAAATTGAGAGACAGGGTTTTGTGCAGAAAGCAGTGATATACGCTATATGGCCAAAAGTTTGTGGACACCTGCTCATTCAGCGTTTCTTCCAAAATGAAGAGTATTAAAAAGCAGTTTGTCCTCCTCTGCTGCAGTAGCAGCCTCTACTCTTCTGGGAAGGCTGTACACTAGATGTTAAACATTGCTGTGAGGATTTGATTGAGTATTAGTGAGGTCAGGTACTGATGTTGGATGGTCATGTCTGGGTCACTCCAACTCATCCCAAAGGTTTTGGATGGAGCTCCATCACTCCAGAGAACACAGTTCCACTGCTCCACAGATCAATGCTGGGGGGCTTTATACCCACCTAGACCATGCTGAGCACCGGGCATGGAGATCTTAGGATCTTAAGATTAGCAGTGAGTGACCTTAATGCAGCTGAATTCACTAATAAGAAAGTGTGTCCACAAACTTTTGAACACATGGTGTGTTTATATATATATATATATATATATATATATTGCAAAGATAAATTGTTTACACTGATGAACTGATAACATTCTGATAGGTAAGATCTGAACCATGATAGGGCCGTCCTTGTGATTCCAACCATGTGTTCTATCCTTTCTAGGAGAATATTGTGGTTTATCGTATCGAAAGCTGTGCTGAGGTCAAGTAGCACTAAGAGAGATATGTAGCCTTGATCAGAGGCAAGAAGAAGATCATTAGTTATCTTAACTAGAGCCGTCTCAGTGCTGTGGTGTGGCCTGAATCCAGATTGGAATTTTTTCGTATATATGGTTCTTGTGTAGATATGAACTAAGTTGTTGGGCCACAGCTTTTTCTAAGATCTTAGATATAAACGGTAAGTTAGAAACAGGCCTGTAATTGGACAAAACGGTGACATCAAGATTTGGTTTCTTGATCAGAGGTTTGATAACTGCTAGTTTAAAAGCTTTGGGTACATGGCCCAGACTAAGGGACGAGTTCACTATAGTTAAAAGAGGGTTTATAATGACTGGCAGTACATCTTTGAGTGATTTTGAGGGAATTGCATCGAGGGTGCAGGTTGTGTAATTTGCAGAGGTGATAATCTTCTCTAGCTCCAGCTGTTGGAGTGGGTAAAAGGGTTCCAGCCTTTCTTGTACAGCTGTGTTTTGTTTTATATCAGCCAAGTCAGATGACAGCCAAGCTGGATTTAATACTGTGGGTTGAATTTGTTGTCTAATATTTTCAATTTTATTATTAAAGAAGTCCATAAAAACTTCACTAGTGAGAGTTGCCGGAATTTCTGGTTCAGTACCTGCCTGATTTTTTGTGATTCGGCAAATCACACTAAACAGAACTCTAGGATTATATTTATTATTCTCGATCAGCGAGGCCAGATATGCTGAGTGAGCTTCAGTGAGAGCATTTCTATACTCTGTCAGGCTGTTCTTCCAGGCAGAGCGGAACACTTCTCGCAATTTCCGCTCTAGCTTCTGAACTGTTTGTTTTAAGGTCTGGGTTTTATTGTTGTACCATGCCTTATCCTTTTTATTGTAAGTGGGGCCACATTTTCCAAAGTGGATCGTAAGGTATTTTCTAAATAATCGGTTAGTAAGTCTAGCTCCATTGGGTCTGATGGAGTGGAGACTGGGGTTGATAGCTCTGGGATATTTTCTATAAATTGTAGGGCGGTAAAAGGTTTTATTGTGCGCTTTGTTGAATAGCGAGGGGATGTACATACATTATGGCTAAGACACAGCTCATATGAAATGAGGTAATGGTCGGAGATCGCTGAGGTTTGCGGTAGGATATTAAGCTTGTCTATGTTAAGACCTAGTGTCAAAAGTAAATCTAACCTATGACTACAGTAGTGTAGGCCCTGTTACATTTTGGGTAAAACCAACAGAGTCTAGGATTGAGGTAAATGCCTTTTTAGTGGGTCATCTACCTTCTCAAGTGTATCCAACTGCTGAATGCCATTAGCAGTCTTTCCGCTGCTTATTGTAAAATGAGACAAAAGAATTAATTCTAGTTTAGATTCTTTAAGTCAAATCAAAACATCATGAGGCAGTGAATGGAGGCAATGAATCAGTTTATTTGATTAGAACATTAGAGATCAATTAGACTTTGATGATTGGTTTAGACTGTTTACTTTTCTTGACCTTTTTTTACACACAGACTCAATCATTTCATCTTGTTTTAATGACCAATCATGTTGATTTTATTCCGGTGTCTGTTCTCTCTCTCCCTTTGGTCCAGGTTCCGCATTCGGCTGAAAAAAGTGGAGAGAAAGGTCTTAAGTAAGAACTGGAATATAATCCAAAATTGATTCCAGTAACACAGAAAATCCCTCTAACTCACCAGGCAGTAGGGAGGGGCACATGATTCCCCATACAAACTGTGCTTCAGTACCTGAAACACATTAAAATGCACAAAAAGATTCATTTATAAAGCCACCTTTAGTGTTTCCTTCTATCTTTTAGCTTTTTTGTTCTAGATCTTATGTTGGCTGTGAGTTTCAGCTTCTCCATCAGTAACTCCTCTGAACAAACACTGCTTTAATGAAAACTTTAATATACAGGCGGTGATAGAGCAGCACTAAACTCATTCCAGTAGAAGCTCAGACACACCTTGCGTTTTGTCTCTGGGTTAAAGTCTGAGTTCAGCACCCAGATCATCTTGGTCATTGCTGCCTCAGGAGTGATGTCATATCCAGGAATAACATGTGCCTTCATCAAAATCGGGGACACAAAGAAACAAGGCCACAGTGGTCAGTGAACACAGTCAATACATCATGCTTACAGGCAGGACTACAGAAATTAATAACTGGCTTATTGCTTTTATAAAAAATATGATAAAATTTAGTGTATGGTATTATTTTTGCTGTATAATGAACATTTGATAACGCTGCACTGTTTTATGCAGAACCTTCGCTTTATAAGTACATTCTGGTCACCAAATCACCACCGCAAGTCTAATTCAGCACCAATCCAGCATCGCCCCTCCCCTCACTCTGGGCTGTATCTCAAACGGCTCGCTGCTAGGCTCCCTGCTAGGAGTTTAAATACTGGATCCTGCAGCCAAACAGAGCAAAACACAGCTAAGGAACAGTGACTTGGGTTCCCCCGAACCCAGACTTCTTGTCGAGAAGATGGTGTCAATTACGTTGAGAGACCATTTGATCAAATCCATTTTCCTTAGTTTGAAGAACAGCAAGAGAGTAATCCTTTCCAGCTCTATCTCTCTTTTTACCCAAACGATACAAGTCCTTTACTCCTTCTTTACTGTCCAGCCTCTCATACAGCTCATCATAGGCCTGAGCCTTTGCCTTTGCCACCATTCTTTTTGCTACGCAACTAGCCTCACAGTACTCCTGCCTACTTCCTTCATCTCTCTGGTTATTCCACTTTTTCTTAGCTGCCTTCTTCTTCTGAATACTCTCCTGGACTTCCTCATTCCACCACCAACTTTCCTTGTCTTCTTTCCTCTGACCAGACGAAACACCCAACACATTCTTGCCAGTTTCTCTCACCACCTTAGCTGTAGTTTCCCAGTCCTCAGGTAGCTCCTCACTGCCCCCAAGGGCCTGTTGCATTTTTTCCCTGAACTGCCTGCAACCATCCTCCTCCTTCAGCTTCCACCATCTAATCTTTGGCTCTGTCTTCACTCTCTTCCTCTTCTTTGTTTCTAATCTCATGCTACAGACAACCACCCTATGCTGCCTTGCTACACTTTCCCCTGGCACCACTTTACAATCTCCAATCTCCTTTAGGTGGCATCTCCTGCTAAGGATATAATCCACCTGTGTGTACCTCCCTCCACTCTTGTATGTCACCCTGTGCTCTTCCCTCTTCTGAAAATACGTGTTCACCACAGCCATTTCCATTCTCTTTGCAAAATCTACAACCATATGACCATCTGCATTTCTGTCTTTCACACCATACATACCCAGCACCTCTTCATCCCCTCTGTTCACTTCACCAACATGCCCATTGAAGTCTGCACCAATCACCAATCTCTCCTCTCTAGGGACACCATCTACCACTTCATCCATCTTACTCCAAAATTCCTCTTTCTCCTCTAACTGACAACCAACCTGTGGTGCATATGAACTGACCACATTACAAATTACACCATCAACCTCCAACTTCAGGCTCATGATCCTGTCTGACACTCTCTTTACATCCAGAACACTTTTCATAAGCTGTTCCTTTAGGATTATCCCTACTCCATTTCTCTTCCTCTCTACACCATGATAGAACAGTTTGAATCCACCTCCAATGTTCCTGGCCTTGCTTCCTTTCCATCTGGTCTCCTGGACACACAGAATATCTACCTTCCTTCTCTCCATCATGTCTGCAAGCTCTCTGCCTTTACCTGTCATTGTCCCTATGTTCAGAGTCCCTACTCTAACCTCCACACTCCTGCCTTTCCTTCTCTCTCATTGCCTTCTAACCCACCTTCCTCCTCTCCTCTTTGATGGTCTTTGACCTACAGTAGTCCAATTTCCACTGGCACCCTGCTGGTCAACAGCACCGGAGGCGGTCGTTGTTAACCCGGGCCTCGACCGATCCGGTATGGCAATCATATTTGTGACTTAGTTCATATTTATACATCAGTTCCACAGGAATAACATATATTTTTATGTATTGCACAGGTTACATCAACCCATTTTCCTTTCAGTTCACTCACTTTTGGCACGAACATTGGTTACATCGGTTCTGCATGTGTATACGCTATACTGCCAAAAGGATTCGGTCATCTGGCTTCACAAACATATGAACTTGAGTGACATCCCATTCTTAATCCATAGTATTTAATATGATGTCAGCCCACCCTTTGCAGCTATAACAGCTTCAACCCTTCTGGGAAGGCTTTCCACAAGGGTTAGGAATGTGTTTATGGGAATTTTTGACCGTTCTTCTAGAAGTGCATTTGTGAGGTCAGACACTGATGTTGGACAAGAAGGCCTGGCTCACAGTCTCCACTCTAATTCATCCCAAAGGGGTTCTATCAGGTTGAGGTCAGGACTCTGTGCAGGCCCGTCAAGTTCTTCCACACCAAACTGGCTCATCCATGTCTTTATGGACCTGCTTTGTGCACTGGTGGGCAGTCATGTTAGAACAGGAAGGGGCCCCAAACTGCTCCCACAAAGTTGGGAGCATGACATTGTCCAAAATCTGTTGGTGCTGAAGAATTAAGAGTTCCTTTTACTAGAACTAAGGGGCTGAGCCCAACTCCTGAAATACAACCCCACCCCATAATCCCCCCTCCACCAAACTTTACACTCGGCACAGTGCAGTCAGACAAGTACCATCTCCTGGCAACATCAAACCCAGACTCGTCCATCAGATTGCCAGATGGAGAAGCGTGATTGGTCACTCCAGAGAACTCCACTCTCCACTGCTCTAGAGTCCAGTGGCGGCGCTTTACACCACTGCATTCCACGCTTTGCACTGCGCTTGGTGATGTAAGGCTTAGATGCAGCTGCTTGGCCATGGAAACCCATTCCATGAAGTTCTCTATGCTGTTCTTGAGCTGATCTGAAGGCCACATGAAGTTTGGAGGTCTGTAGTGATTGACTCTGCAGAAAGTTGGTGACCTCTGCGCACAATGCCCCTCAGCATCCGCTGACCTCTGTCATTTTATGTGGCCGACCACTTCATGGCTGAGTTCCTGTTGTTCCCAATCACTTCCACTTTGTTATAATCCCACTGACAGTTGACTGTGGAATATTTAGTAGTGAGGAAATTTCACAACTGGACCTGCTGCACAGGTGGCGTCTGATCACGGTACCACACTGGAATTCACTGAGCTCCTGAGAGCGACCCATTCTTTCACTAATGTCTGTAGAAGCAGTCTGCAGGCCTAGGGGCTCGGCTTTATACACCTGTGGCCATGGACGTCACTGGAACACCTGAATTCAATGATTTGGATGGGGGGAGTGAATACTTTTGGAAACATAATGTATTTCGCTTTTACATCAATTCCACATGGGTTCCTATAAGTATATATATATATATTTGTGTGTGTGTGTGTGTGTGTGTAGTTCCACATCAATAAATGCAAACATTTCAATTAAGTAAAGTCAGTGCATTTTTGATGTGGTACAGGTGTAATAATACCCTGGAGATGGTTCTGATGTGTGAGATACTGGTGCTGCTGTCCTGATCTACTCAGCCTTCAGCCTTGAGTTGATGACCAGCTCACCAGTGCCAGTACCTCACTGTAGAGCACTAACTCCTGTGAAGTACTGCGTAAGTGAAGAACCTGTGGCATTTAAAGTTTGTGAAGAGAGCAACACACTGAAAGATGGAAGGAGGGACTGAAGCTCAAACAACAGCAGAAACTAAAAAGGTTTCTGATGGTAAAACCCTCCACTTGCTGTGGGGGACTGTGTTGAGTGGTACCTCAAATGTAGCGTAGATGGGTAAGACGGTGCCTCGATACACCTGAGTACAGTTCAGCATCAGAACACCTCTCTTATCAGCTTCAGTCAGACATTCCTTTAGCCAGGCAACATCTGGAACGTTCCCACTTCCGTACGTCTCCAGGATGACACCATCAGCTCCGACCAGAATGCCACGGACCTGGACAGCAGGCAAAAAACACAATATATATAAATTTGGTAAATACAGATTTAGCGCATCTGAACTACTGAAAAACATTTAACTTCAATATTCAATTATTCTTTTTACCATTTTATTACTTTAACACCACTATTATTGTCTTTGTGTTGTTTTCTTCTTCTATCTTTTGTCTTACGCAACATAGTTATCTTGATGGATCATTCTCAGCACTGTAGTGACACTGACATGGTGGTGTGTTAGTGTGTGTTGTGCTGGTCCGAGTGGATCAGATACAGCAGTGGTGCTTGAGTGCATCCTTTGACCACTGATGAAGGACTAGAGGATGACCAACACAAACTGTGCAGCAGCAGATGAGCTGTCGTCTCTGACTTTACATCTACAAGGTGGACCAACAAGGTAGGAGTGTCTAATAAAGTGGACAGCGAGTGGACAAAAGTGCACATATATTGGGGGGATTGATTCTTAGATGCATGACGATGTGGATGTGGATGATTCTGAATTGTCAAAATGTCAAAACTCGATTTCCGTGGCGGCCGAACTTCATTAAAAACTAGTGCAGGGGTCGCAACCCAAATGTTAACAAGAGTTATTTTGACCATTCAGCAAAAATCAAACCACCTTGGGAGACACAACATTTTACCATCTTGGCTGTAAACTTGTCTCAGTATGTGCTGATATTCTAGTATAGGCTAAAAATATATAAACAAAAACACAAACTCACTCTGCCCTGCTTTCAGCTTCAGCTAAGCTTTAAGTGCTTTTCTCGCATCTCCAGCAGGAAAATTTTCCTCAAAAGTAGATCAGTTTCTTGTAAAATGTCTCTCAGCATTTAACTTTTTAGGAAGTTGCTTCTTGTTCGCCAGCTTCAAATTTTCTTGTTCCAATTTAAACGGTGCCTGAGGGGCCAGAATGTAACTGCTTCGCCATTTAAGGTGGAACGGGAAAATTTGAAGAAAGAAAAAAAAAAGCTGGTGAATGAGAAACCAACTTCAGCCTTGTGACTTTTTGGTGGTTGAGTTTCTCATTGCAGATTAAACATATAAAGAAACCAGCTGGAGTGACTATAAACACTAATAAGTCCATTCATCTCCAAATTATTGATGTCCGTCTTAAATCTCTCTCTTTGCCGTTTCGTAGCTATTAGCTAGACGAGACTGTTGTCTGTGTTGCCATGGTGACCAGCAGTCTGCGCTGATCTTCAGGGTTAAAGGGTGTATCAGGACTTCTACATGAACTCCAGCATTTAAGACCATTTACTGTTAAACTGTGTTGAACGATCAGCAGAGCTTTATTTTACTGTAGAGGAGGATTATTATATTATTACCTACTAATCTAATTCAGCTGTGGAGTCGTGACAGGGCAGTAAAAGAGCTGCAGCGATTTCAGAGTTTCTGCTCAACTCAGAAAGAATGAAAGAATGAAATGAATTAAAAACTCTATCACAACTTTTATTGCCAAGGATTTGCATCTGTTCTCAGTCTTTAAGAACAGCGACCTGTCTCAACGATATTTTACTGACATACCAACACCGTCCTCGCCCCCAGAGCTGAGACCAGAACTGAAGTTGTGAAATCACTGAAGAAAACTGGTAGAATAGCTGTAACATCTGCGTGGACATCCATTACCACTCGATCTTATTTCACTGTAACAGCGCATTTTCTCACAGATGAGCAGCAGCAGTGCCCCCTGTGCTCCAAACAAGAGCAGTGAATGAGAGTCTTCCAGTTCACTCACCACATCACTTCATTTGTTTTATTAATAAAAGATATTGGAAGTAAATTCATTATGGATCATTACAAATATTTTACTTTAAAAGTACCAAGTCCTCACACAGTGAGATAATAGAAATCCTGTATAGAGAAAATGATGCACAGATAATTGATTCATAATCGCATCACAGCCTCTGAATCGTGAGGTGCCTAGAGATTCCCACCCCTAATATATAGAGCAAGTGGAGCTGATAAAACGGCCAATGAGTGTAGAAATAAGGAGGTACTCATAATTCTGGCTGGTCAGTGTATATTTACTCTCTTTAATCCCTTGTTTTTTTGTACAGTGCTTGACTAAATTGTCAGTGAAGTCTCCTTCAGTTCCCCCCGAGATTAAATAAAGGATGACAGATTGATTGAAGTTATTATGGTAATGTTAATACACTCATTGGTAGTGGACTTCACCACCAGTACTATCTCAGGACTGACCATGGCAAATACCACCGTTATACTTGGGTTTTGTAGATTAAGCTGCCAGCTTTATTTTACAAAGATAATTTAACAAACAGATTTCAGTAAAGGGGTAGAACTAATGCTCACAGCTGCATTATTCGTTTTCTAAGGCTGTGTCTGAATTATATTCAACTTACATAATTTTCTGTGATTCCAGGGAAAAATCTCAGGATCCTGACTTGTGGTTTTTCTGCCCGTGTGAATGCTTTGCTCTTTAAGGAGGGAGGGAATATGGGCTCCACCATCTTATGTTCATATACTGAAGAAGTAAAGAGATGAATTAGTTTTCCACCTGTGTAAATACAGCACTGCACCATAATACATTCATATAAACATATATTTAGTTTTTACTGATGAGAGTCTTAATCCGTACATGATGAAATGTCTCAAGACTCATCATTAAAGTGTAACTGAGGTCTGGAAAGCAGTAAAGCTGCTTGGCATTTACGTTTGATGGTAGTTTCCAGGCTGGCGATCGGGAACACGTCAGGACTGTCAAACACACTGAAGGAGTCACAGTCAAACTTCACCACTCGGTTGCCCTGGTACAGTTTGTTCAGATCATAAAGCATCACCTGGAAGTAGACAGAGGAGATCAAAACTGTGGATACTGTGTAGATTCGAATGTACCGCTTAACTATGATGGTGTGTACATAAGTTACACCTTCAATTTCTGTTGTTGCATCAAACATTGATATTTACTATGTGCTTTTGTCCCTCAGAAAAAAAATAAAGAGAAATATTATGCTGGAGCAGTTATTAAAGGATCTTTATGTATAGATGCATAATAATATGAATGCATAGTTCAAACAGAATGTAATATAAAACAAACAGCCGACCTGATGCAGCATCTCTCTGTCACAAAAGTACCCAGCCATGAGCATCGAACCAACAAAGTTATCCAGACCGTCAGTTCGAGGATGGAAGATGGGCATCTACAGATGCAGGGGAAGAGGAGGTGGAATCACAATTCTATATCAGTTATTTCTGGCTCATAACTCCCTAAAACAAGAGGAACGTGGAGATTGTAAAGATATTTTGTCATGAATCAAATTTGATCAATCGTTTTTGTTGTGGTTGTTGTGTGTACTTTCTTATTTGTTCCTGACTATGTACAACCCCATTTCCAAAAAAGTTGGGACGCTGTGCAGAATGTAAATAAAAATAGGATGTAATAAAATGCAAATCATGTAAAGCATATTCTTAGAGGAAAATGCTACAAAGATGACATATCAGATGATTAAACTGAGAAATGTTATTGTTTTTTTTATGCCTAATTTGATGCCAACAACATGTTCCAAAAAAGTTGGGTCAGGGTCCTGCTTACCGCTGTGTTTCATCACCTCTTCTTTAACAACACTCAGCAAGTTACTTTTAATGATATTATGTACCGTAGACGATGAAAAGCGGAAGTTCTTTGCTATTTTACATTGAGAAACATTCTTCTTGAATTACATTTACATTTACATTTACATTTACAGCGTTTAGCAGACGCTCTTATCCAGAGCGACTTACAAGAAGTGCTTTGTCAATCTAGAGAAAGTATCTTTGCTAGTTACCGATAGCTTAGAGAAAAAGACGGTCCTGGGCTCAGATACTGCTAGAAACAAATGTCACGGCAGACACCAACAGAAAAAGAACCAGAGTTGAACGCAGAACTCAAAGCCATTCAAAGCAATACAATAACAATAAGATACAATACAATAAACTACAATACAGAGTGCAGTACAATAAATAAGTTCAGCTTATAGTTCAATGCTCATTTGTTGCTCTATTTGATGGTGCAGTCTTTCACAGAGTGGTGAACCCTCACCTTCACTTCTGAAAGACTCCGCCTCTCTGAGCTGCTCTTTATACCCAATGTTACTGACCTGATGCCAATCAACCACCAGGTGTTTTTTTTTTAGCATTACACAACTTTACCAGCCTTTTGCTGCTCCGTCCCAACTTTTTTGGAACATGTTGTTGGCATCAAATTCAAAATGGGCTTAAAAAACAATAACATTTCTCAGATCCAACATTTGATTAGTTGTCTTTGTACTATTTTCAATTAAATATAGGGTTTAACTGATTTGCACATCATTGCTTTTTTTTTTTGCTTACATTTTGCACAGCGTCCCAACTTTTTCGGAAATGGGGTTGTAATATTATAGCAGTAATTTCTGGCTTGTAGCTCCCTAAAACAAGTGGAACGTTCAGATTGTAAACTTTCAATCCCTGCCAGATCAGTGTAGAAGAGATATTTTGTCATGAATCAAATCTGATGAAACGTTGTTGTTGTGGTTGCGTGTACTTCCCTTATTTTTGCCCAACTATGCAGTTATTTGCATGATAAAAAGTGTAAAATGACTTAAATGACAAATCAATTGGTAAATGTGCAGGAAATGTGACCTGAGCTCCAGTCACGATCACAGGCTTGTTGATTTTCCCCAAAATAAAGGACAGAGCAGAGGAGGTGTAGGCCATCGTGTCTGTTCCATGGATAATAACAAACCCATCGTACACGTCCATGCGTTCCTATAAATGGCAGTAATAAGAAAGAGAGAAAGAAAAGGAGTAAAAAAGAGAAAATTATAAGTGACAACATGAGTAAAGTTCATTCAGAACAGTAGACGGTCATTTCTTGTATTTTACCTTAATTCTTTCAGCCATGTCACTCCAGTCTTTAGGGGTCACATTTGAGGAGTCAATCGGCGTTGGTAGGCTGTCCATTCTGTAGAGAACTTTATACTTTTGACTTTTGGCTTTAGGATCATCTTCAGCCAACTGGTGACTGAGAAAACAAGGGAAAACGGTGATCTTAAATGAAAGTACACTACAGTACCTAGTAGTTTTTTTTCTCTGCTTCCAAGCAAACTGTGGAAGAGCTGCATGAGCCTGCTGGCTGAAAGTAATGCACGAGCCGGTGTGCATGCTAGGCTAATGGCAAACCCCACACGACCAACCGTTCCATCGCTGCTTCTCTCCAACGTTTGTTCCTTAGAGAATAAACTGGACTACCTCCGGATTCAGCTGGCTACCCAGCGTGAGTTCAGAGACTGCTGTGTTTTTGTTTTAACGGAGACGTGGATGACGAGCTCCACTCCAGACTCAGCCGTTCAGCTTAACGGCCTGTTGTGCTTCCGTGCGGACAGAGACGCTGAGCTGTGCAGTGAGACTTGAGGTGGAGGCCTGTGTGTTTACATCATCACTGAATGGTGTAAAAACGCGGCACTAGTCTCCAGTCACTGCTCACCGCTGATGGAGTTTGCGATTGTCATAGCCAGGGCATTTTATTTGCCTAGACAGCCGAGTTCGCTGTATATAATAGCGGCGTATATAGCTCCTAGTGCTAATGCTAATGCCACACTGAACGAGCTGTATCAGTGACCTCCGGTACACAAACCCAGACTGACTGTTTATTGTTGTTGATGATTTCAATCATGCCAATCTGAAGTCAGTACTGCCCAAATTTCACCAGTATGTGGACTTTGCAACCCGGGGGCTAATGTGCTGCATCTTGTTTACACAAATATCCCTGGCACATACAGGGCCGAGCCCCGCCCCCACTATGGCTACTCGGACCACATCTCTTCCAGCATACAGACCGCTCATCAGACATGCCAAACCAGACCAGAAGCAAGTGAGAACCTGGCCGCCAGGAGCTATCTTTGCTCTGCAGGACTGTTTTGAGCACACTGACTGGGAGATCAGTTCAGAGTAGCAGTAACTACTGGTGACTCCATCAACCTGGAGGAGTACACAGAATGAGTGACTGGCTACATCAGCAAGTGCATTGTTGATGATGATGATGTTGATGATGTTACTGTCTCCAAACCTGGCACAAATTACCCCAACCAGAAACCATGGATGACTGCAGAGGTGCACATGCTGCCAAGAACCCGCAACAAGGCTTTCAAGACAAGGGACAAAGCAAGCCTCAAGGTTTCAAGAGCCAAGCTCTCCCGGGCCATCAAAGAGGCTAAGTGTGCCTGCTCAAAGAAAATCCATGATAATTTTCAAAACACTGCTGACACATGGAGCATGTGGCAAGGCATCCAGGCCATCACCAACTATAAGTCACCTCCACCTGCTTCTGACAGTGATGCCTCCCTTCTAGACATGCTTAACAACTTCTGTGCTCTGTGTGAGGCACAGAACGGCACAACCGTGAGGAAAACCACACCTCCTCCAACTCACAGGGTTAAATTACTGTACTAATTATTACTGTACTAAATAATTATTGTACTAATATAAGCCAACCAGTGAAACAAGACCTGTCAATACAGAGAAAACCTGCATAACATATACAAACATAACAAATGATTATGCTACTAAATCCAAAAAACAGACAGCAAACTCAGAGTTCAGCACAGAGTCTAACGAGCGGGGATTACATCACATGCAGCAACGAGCTGCTGAAAACCCAGAAGATGTGGACTGGAGTTCTGGATTGAACTGTATCGGCCTGTGCTCAGTTTTATTCAGTGATTCATCAATAACAGCCGATCCAGTGCAGTCCAATACTCCACTCCTTCTTTTAGGTCTCCCTGTGTCTCATTGCTGTGAGGATGTCTGGCAGATGCATGACTGGCCTGCTAGCTTGTGCAGCTGGACTCATTAGGCCAGAAACCTCCGTTACGCAAGTGCATGAACGTCCAGCTACGCAGACACTGTTTTACATGTCACTGCATTCTAAACATGTCACAACACAATTCACAACAACACAAGCACGAGCTGCATTCTGAGCATTACAGTAAGGGGAACTATAACGACAGCCAAGCCTGACCAGACTGACCCATACCATCAGACTGCGGTCATCATCGGCCATCAGTATACAATCAGTTAGTCACGCTGTGAACATGTTGTAGTGTCGGTGCAGAAGGAGAACTAGATGTTATGAGTTCAGGCAAATGCTCTTTTACTTTAATAGGCACTTCAACAATGAGTAGAGAACTGCCCTGCCCAGCACTACCCCGACATGAACACAGGGAGGGGGCAAAACAGGAGGACAAGACACACCAGGAGGGCAGATTAGATTAGGTTTCTACATTTAAAAACAATCGTTGATTATTCATCTGTCACTAAATGAATCAGACCGTTTATTAATGCATATGTCACTATTATATGTTTTAACACAATATTACATACTGACTAAACGGATGTTCCTTAGGGCTTGTCATTAAAGGGTTACTAAAGGTGGATATGTAGAAAAGGACCTTATCCTCATTGTTAAGTATGGTAGAGGATCTTTGATGTTTTGGGCTGTTTTTTCTCCAAAGGCCCCGAGAATCTTGTTGACCTCCTGGGCTCCAAGAAGAAAAAGGAGATTTTAATGAAAATCTGGCTGCTTCTGCTTAAAAGCTGAAATTGGGTCATGGTTGGATCTTCCAGCAAGACAACTATCCAAAATGTACGTCCAGATCCACAGAAAAACGGCTCAATGACCACAGAATTAATCTTTGTCATTTATGTTACGTGTCTCTAATAACTGTAGTTACATATTAACAACACATACAATATGAACATAGGTCCTAGTGTAATAGGGTGCAACCGGGTCATATGCTGTTTTTCCAACAACACTTTTCTGATTAAAGCAGGTGTAGAAGTGCCTGCATTATGAAAGCACAGAAAACACCAACTTCGCTAAACTTCAGCTGACTGAGCGTATTAGTTTATCATATTACAACACAAATATTCCACAGTATTATGAAATAATTACGCTTAACATGAGTGAGAAGTTCCAGGGTAGCTGTTACTGTAAACACAGTGAAGTGACAGCTAATCCACAAATTGCTTTAGGGTTATTATAGAACCACACACTCCTTATATTTGCATTTTTATAGTTTTGTATTTATTTATTCATTTATTCATTGCATGATTTGAAAACTCTAATTACCCTCTGCATCATTAAAGTTTCAGGGTGAACGGACCAACAGAAACGGTCCAAAACTTTGGAGATAAAAGGTTCATTTCACTGCCAGTGACATTTGAATGAATTATATGGGAGTCATTTCCGAAGCTGTGCTGTTTCTGTTATACAGTCACATTTCACAGTAGTTTAAAGCTGTAGATTAAACTTTGGTTATCATGTCGCAGCACAAGCGTCCCACTGTCAGTGCAGATACAGTATAACTCTTATAATGTAGTAATTACACACCTGTTACAATCAGTCTTGTTAGAAAAAACGCAGTTCATAGAAGTTATTACCTTTAACTTGTTATACATGTGTAATTACACAAGAAAAAATGCTGTTATAACATGTAATTCCATGAGTCATAATTGAAGCTGATACACATTTATATTTATATAATCCATCTGTTACAGTGAATCATCACCATCACCAGCAGTTCCACTGTATTGTTGATGAATAACTATGCAGTTATTAAGGACACGTGGTGTAAAGTGGGACCACCATCACGGCCTAAGCCCCACTGAAAACCTGTAAAGAGGAGAGTCCTAAAGAGAGGATCTAGAACCCTGGAGGAGGATCTGAAGAGGAGCCGGAGTGCTCTCACACTGCTCATTCTAATTTGTTTTCTCAGGGTAAATGTATTTCAACAGAAGATGGAATTTTTCAGAATGTTTTTGAGATAAAGAACCATGAAAAATGAGTTTTAACTCACTATAGCATGATGAGGCCGTCCGGGGTGACGATGCGGTTCCAGACATCCTCGTCTGATTCTCCTGGTTTCCTCTCGTAAAGGATGGTGTGGCGAATGATGAAGTCTTTGATGACATCCAGCGTCTGTGGAGCGAGCTTCCCTTCATATAAAAATAGTGATATTTAAACATGAACTGAACGGTTTTGGACAAAATACACAATTGAAGTGAAATATATAGCGTGACTCGAGGAAAAGTAGAAATTCTCTGTACAGAAGCGCAGTGTCTGCTTTAAAATGTGCTCGAATATCAGAAGTACTGAGTGAATCTGGCTGTTACAGCTGGACTGTTTTAAAAGATCTTTATAGAGTTTGTATGATTGGTTTGTTTGGATTTGAGATATCGTGTATATTTCAGTGTAATGAGAAACACACGTTTGTGCAGAAAGTGTTGGAGTAAAAATGTAGATATTTTACTGTGAAACGCAAATATTTCACTAAAGTACAGATCCTTGAGCAAAAGTACTGAAGTATGGCGTTTATTCTTGCCGCCACTGGAATTCACGCACATTCCTGCAAACGCTCAAAGACTTGAACACATTCCAGATTAAATAAATGACCAACTTACCGTCGTCATCTTTCTTCATTCCGAAAGTTCCTCCAGTGTAGAGAACATACACCTTTCTCTCCACAGCCATGGTCCAGAAATGGGAAAGTAGCTCTACAGCTAATACAAAAATGAAATCAAAGCACGTTTATTGTCCCGTCACATTTCCACAGGTGTGAAGGCGAGTGGAAATCTAAAGTGTGTAGCTTCCTTGTGTGTGTGTGTGTGTGTGTGTGTGTGTGTGTGTGTGTGTGTGTGTGTGTGTGTGTGTGTGTGTGTGTGTGTGTGTGAGATATATTTGAAATACGATATGCACAAATTTCCATATATGTGAGTCTGAGGTACATAAATGACAGTTTTTCAAATGTTATACGATAAAATAACAGAAAGGCTGAAAAGGTTACAGTAAAAATGATTTTTAAAATATGATCCAGTTGTGAATAAGAGTGAGATTAAGGCCACGGTAGTTCAGTGTTTTATTCATTTATTTTCTATTAAATCTAGAAGGAAGAATCTTTTTCAGGTAACTTTCTGTCTTTCATCACGGCTTCATTTTACCTTTTAGAAGAAACTTTCATTTTAAAATTTCCATTTTCTATTCTGATTTCTTGCTTATGAAAATAATAAAAGTACAGTACAGAAATATTAAATATGCACAAGAAAAATAAATGTCAATACCTGGTACCTGCGTTCTTGGTGACACGTAGAGCTAAGTGGTGTTAATGGACTGGGTTGGGATTTAAATACCAGTCTGTAGCTCCACCTATTTAAAAAAGTCAGAAGGTGACCAATGAGCTGTACACAAGGCGTCAGTGATCTCATCAGCATGAAGACCAATGACAGGATGGAGGACGACAGCAATGTGGAAAAAGCTGCATTTTGTCACATGAAGGATGAAGCAGGTGTGATGTCACTCACAGAGACTCTGTAGGAGTCAAAGGGGAATTCCACCATTTGTTTGTTTTTCCTGAATTCCACATAATTCAATCGCTGAAATGTAAATAAAATCACAGACTCACGTCTTTACAGTGGTACAGATATAGACATTTTATTTACCATCCAGAACCACCAGAGAACCTACACAAGTGTTCTGAGTTCATAAGGAATGTTGATGATGGAAAACAGTGGAAAATCTGGAATAATCAATTTTCTTTGGGGACTATTTTGCCGCACGGCGCCCTGCACGTCTCCCTCCACCACTTATCAAACTAAACTTATCAAATTTATCAAACACTTCAAAGGTTTTCTGGTTCCTGGGAAGCGGCACCGGCTCTTATTTGATAGAGAAATGTACCCACATCCTGCTCGAACCGGTGGGAGTGAAACCGGAGATGAAAAAACGATGCTCTGACAGATGTGGGATAAAGAATGACTCCTTTTTTGAAACTGGAGGTGTTTGACAGTCAAGGAGTCTAAGGAGTCTATTACTTTATTTGCTTCTGTTCTACAAAAATGAATCATTCTGTTATGTTTACAGCTTTTCTCAGCTGCTTTTGTCCATCCAGAAGCTGTAATTTAAAGACAGTTAACACACGATACTAATCAGAGTCACAAAACACTAAACACACACAACAACAGACAGCTTTTCCATCAAACACCACAGCTGACCGCCAGGAGCATCAGATCCTTTAATCGGCCACTGAACACTGACCAAACAAACACTGAACACATGGTTCAGGTTCAGAAGCTCCAGCTTTCGTTAGTGCTGTTTGTCTGAGCTGAACTATCTGCTGGCACGTTACTGTAAACAGGTTTAAACAGGTTTCTTTTGGTCCATTCATCATTACTTAACACGCAATGTAAAGAGCAACAGGCATGAAAAACATCAAAAATATGGAGGCATGAGGTTTTGTAGTATCTATCTGTGCGAGATATCCTACACACTTTAGATTTCCACTCGTCTTCACACCTGTGGAAATGTGACGGGACAATAAACGTGCTTTGATTTGATTTTTGTATTAGCTGTAGAGCTACTTTCCCATTTCTGGACCATGGCTGTGGAGAGAAAGGTGTATGTTCTCTACACTGGAGGAACTTTCGGAATGAAGAAAGATGACGACGGTAAGTTGGTCATTTATTTAATCTGGAATGTGTTCAAGTCTTTGTCTGAGCGTTTGCAGAAATGTGTGTGAATTCCAGTGGCGGCAAGAATAAACGCCATACTTCAGTACTTTTGCTCAAGGATCTGTACGAAATATTTGCGTTTCACAGTAAAATATCTACATTTTTACTGTACAAATGTGTGTTTCTCATTACACTGAAATGGATGGCAGAATTGGAAGTAGGTTTTGTTGGCCATGATCAATGTTTATCAGGATATCTAGAAACAATAAACATATGGTAGCATTTTACTTGAAAGTCAGTAATAAGCAGGTAATAATATGTTAATACTATTGTAACAAGTCATAATAACCTAAACATTACACACAATTACATATTGTTAAAAATACACTTAATAAAAAATAAAGCTAAAGGTGTTTTTCCATCCTTAGAATGATTGCTTTACAATAAAGTTGCATTATTTTGTTAACAGGTAACTTTCAAAGGGCATATTTACCTCCGTTAATGCTGAGTAACTAGAGTGCCTGTAGGTGGCGCTACAGGTAAAATAACAGAACAATCATGAGTGATTATAAGTCAGTGATTTAGTCATAATGTCTGAGCAGTTACCCACGTCATTATAAAAAAAGGTGATATGAGACGCATGAACTGCCATTCAGTTTCACTGTAACTACAGTGTGTAGCCGTCACACTGCACCTGAACAGTTAAATGCACAACAGGCAAGAAACTGAATTGAACAAAAGTAGCATGTAATTTGTCCGTTAATACAAGTTATCATTTCATTACTTTTTACTGACCTTATTATATATCAACAACTAGAATATTGGCATGTAATGTTTAGTTTAGTACAACTTACCATAGAATTACCATATCATCACCCACTTATTCCCCATCTGTAAAACTCTATCGTAAAGTCTTTAGCTCATATTTTCAGGCAGTATACCAATATTAGTCTTTAAACTAAGAAGCTATGTTTGTTGTTTTGGGGGGGAGCACCTTAAAGCTATCATCTACCTAGTAATGCCATTGTGTGAGCTAAAGATAAGGAAAATATAAAGAGCACTTCTGGAAAATCGCTTTGGTTTGGTCATTTATTTATGGTATTTTCCCTTCAGCCAGAGCCATGTACACCCTCTAAATCTGAGGGCTGACATACGCACAGTGTAGCCAGCACATGTTTCAGCAGCAAGGCTGGGTAATCGGAGAGTGCAAGTGCTAGACTGACCTTCCTGTGTCCAGAACAGCCTGTGTCTCCCCATAATATGAAAACATTATGAAGGGCATAAATATGGAACAAAGGCCCTGTTTGGTTAGACGGATGAAGACGTTTAGTACAGAAGACAATTCCGCTTTCTAAACCGGATCAGGTCGTGTCTTCAGTCCCCAAACGATCATTTAGTGCTGGTAGTGGACAGGCGATGGGAAACGGGAAACATGCTCCCGTCCTAACACTTCTGGAATGTGCTGAAGACATCATATTTAGAAAAAGAGCACATAACAGAAAGAACCTTAGGCTGTTCCTAGGACTTGGTGGATGTGTTCAAACATGACACTGTCATAAAACTCCTATCAGATGGCAGCGTGAGATATGAGATTCTTACCCAAGAGGTTCAAGAAAGTTTGCTTTACTTTGAAGTTGATGTCAATATCACGTAAATCTGTTATTACACAGTTATTACAAGATCTGTTTTGCAAGGGGCACCAAAAGTCGTTAATTCGTAAGGAAATATTTATAACATAACAATACAAGGAATAAAATTGTACTTAGACGTGCTTGATTCACATATAACGTTCTGAAAGTTCTGAAGTGAGAATTTTTATTGTTACTAATCTGAATAAAAACCTCACTGCACCTGGCTATTAAAGAATAACAGGTAAAAACGAATTAGAAATAAGGGAACTTTAGCTTGTACAGCGCTAACAGCACGTTTCAGCAAAACCAATTAGTACTAAAAATGTTCACTTTACTGAGAGGGACAGAAAGTAGTAACTAAATAAGAGCAATGAGTCAACGGCTTTATTAACAGATAATTAATGGCACTAACTCATGTTACTACATTATACGAGTGTAATAAACAGCAGGTAAGGCCCAGTTTAATAAGCCATCATCTAATAACAAACTAATCAGTTAACAACGTACTCAATTACTAATTACTTTCTAGTACATAATCAGATACTAAATAACAACTAATCCTTATTGAATAACTATTAAATAAAAACTGAATACTTAATTACTTATTAGAATAATATTAACATCTAATTTGCAAGCCTGTTTGTACCAAGTGTTACCAAATAATCTAAAAGTGAGTGTGAGCTTCGTCGTCATTTCTTCTCATCACAAATGAGATTCTTAATTTTTAATGACTCAGATCGACATTTAATAGAGAACAGCAGCAGAGAGGCAGAAAACACACTAAATAGACACTACAAACACTACAATTCCTCTGTAAGTATACAGTAGCTTAACAATAGCAATATCAATTAGCAATAGTATTTTAATGCAAACACGAAGAAAAATAAAGCTGCAGACAAAGGATGGATTAAAGTGACTGTGCATTTAAAGCGAGTAAGATTAAAGTGTCACAGTAAATTGGCTGAGTGTGGAAGTTAAAGTGCAGCAGATAAAGTGAGAAGTAAGGCTGCGGTAGCAGGTCAGTGAGAAGGTCTTTAAAGGTTTAAAGGTCCATCAGGTGGATCTGCTCAGCAGTCTGACTGCCTGCTGAGGACTTGTCCCCGAAGCTCCGTAGATCTTCATGGCATGAGAGTGGTGTAAACAGTCTGTGTGGATGAGAGGGATCCATCCTGACGCTGCGCTCCTTACTTTTAAATCGTTTGGTGTAGGTGTCCTTAACCCTCCACTGCGTGAATTATTACATGAACATGATCAAATGTTTTAATGTGTTTCTGTTATTTTAAATTTTTTTTTAAAAATTAAAAAAAAAACAAAAACATGTATTTCTAAAATTTCAATGGGTTACTGGGTAAATTGTTCCTATTTGGCAACAATGTACAGTTGTACCATAGCACCATAAAATCTTTAAAAAAGGTATCATAAAATTTTTATCCTTTTATTGAAAACAAGAACAAACAAATCCAACTTATACCTGAAACGTACAAACCAATATTTACAAATATCGGAAATTTATACTATTTCAATTGGTATTTTGAATGTATGGTAATAACAACACAATAAAAATCACTGGTCATGTGATGTCATAAAGTACCTGTCCTTTCAAAGTAAAAGACCTTTTTCCACAACACAGATTTTATTTCACTGTTCTTAGTAAAATTCTGATAAAATAATCGTTGCCATTTGGCAAGACTGTGCAGTAGAGGGTTAATGGCAGGGAAGCTCGACCCAGTGATGGACTGGACAGTCTTCACCACCTGTTGCAGGGCTTTCCTGTCTGAGACGGAACAGTTTCTATATCTGACCACAGGTCAGGATGCTCTCAGACTGAGATGTTGCGGTTATTCATCATGAAACTAGCCCATGTCAAAAAGGACAAAAGAGATGATGTTGCTCTCTTTTTGAAATATATAGATATCAATCTAGAAGAGTTTTAAAACAATTTCTGAAGTTCTCAGACACCAAACCACAGTGAGAGCCATTATCTACAAGTGAAGAATCCTAGGGACATTGGTGAACCTGGCTGGGAGCGGCCAGCCTGCGGGAATAAGGTTCCAGGAGAAAATCCGAGGAGCTGCAGGTCTCTCGAGCTTTAAGATCAATGATCATAACTGTAGAAGAAGCAGACTGGGCAGAAAGTGATATTCATGGAAGAGCTGCAATGGTCTCGAGCAGAAAACAATCCTTGTTATGCATTTGTAGAAAAAGCAAAAAACGAAAAAAAAGAAAGAATATATAAAAATGTGTATTCACACACACACACACGCAATATATATATATATATATATATATATATATATATATATATATATATATATATATATATATATATATATATATATAAATTAATAAATTAACAAAAAATTAAGCCTTTTGAGATGATGTTCTATGGACGGACCAAACTGAGAACGATTACAGTACCATGAAAGGAATTTGCCTCTTCCTGATTATTGTTTATTGTCACATTGAATGTTTTACACATTTAATTTATTTAAAGATTAAAGTTCTTTATCATAAAATCACCCATATGAAAAAGTACATAAGCAACGACGAAAAAACTGTGGACACTTATCCATCTGAAAAGTGTTTATACAGCACTAAGAATCTCAGACATCACCAAACCACAGAGTTGGAGAACCTTACTGGGATTGGCCAGCCTGCAAGAACTTCTCCAGGAGCAAATCATCCAGAGAGTCACCTAAGGTTCCAGGAGAACATCCAAGGAACTGCAGGTCTCTCCAGCCACAGTTAACCTCAGTGTTCATAACTACTGGAAGAAGCAGAGTGGACATAAGTGACATTCATGGAGGAGCAAAAAGGCAGAGAACATTAACCCAAAGAACCAACGCTCATCTCACATTAACAGAAATAAATTGATTGAGTAATCTCTAAGCCTTTTGAGATGATGGTCTATGGATGGACCAGACTGAGCATGACAGAGATCCCTTTGTATCTGCTGTAAACTGAATTCTGTCTCACAGCAGGAACATCTGACCATCATTCAGACATGTGGGTGGTGGGATGGTGTGGGGATGTTTGACTGCCTCTGGACATGGACAGCACTCAGTTACTGAAGGAACCATGAGTTCTACTCTATATCTGAGGGTCTTAAGGAGGGTGTCTGTTCATCTGTCCATGTGATGAAGCTGAAGAAGAATCGAGTGATGCTGAGAACATTTCCCAAACCAGAAACGCAAATCCACACTGGAACGGCTGAAAAGAAACAAAATTAAGGTTTTGGAAATTAAAGCAGCTCTGCAAAGAAGAGTGAGCTCAAATTCCTGATGGAATTATGGGAAATGTTGTTTGCAGTTTTTGCTGCTAAAGGGCAGAAAACAGGTTTTCAGAAATAAGGAAGGGGCAAATACTTTTTCACAGCCCTTTAGCAGCCATGGAGCAGCAGTAAACCTTGGTGTAGAGTCAGTGCAGCAGGATGAGGGGATGTAAAAGAATTAAACAAACTAATCAGTTTTTTTTCCTTTGAAATCTTTCACAGCACCCCGATGGCAGCGTACTGGGTTACTCTTATAATTCTCTGGCATGTGTTCTTCAGCCGTAGGTGGTTCTGGATAAGAACCACAATAACGCTGCCAAGTAAAACACTGTTGAGATGGTAAGGAGGAGAACATCAAACCCAAAAACAGGAGATTGATTACATCAGTAACAAATCAGGCCAAACATCAGACAGGTTCCATCACCACACCTGTGTTTATGTGTGGTTCACTGGTGATATTCAGTGCTTTCCCACCAGAGCGATGGTGAACAGTCATTGGTGGAGCACATGACGGACTTATAACTGTTAATAAACCATTTCATAGGAATAAATGAGAAGAGACACTTTAATGTGAATAAACTATGTAGCGTTATGAGATCTAACTTTATGTTTAGAAAAAAAGTAGCCTAAATATGATCAGTTAAAAGGTTATACATCTAAAATTTCTAAAGCTCATATGGTAACAGGAATATTATATGATTATTTAACTTATTTCCAGGTGTCTTTGTTGCTTTTTCAGTTGCTTGTTAACACAAATAGCTGATCAGCCAATCACACGGCCGCAACTCACAGCATTTAGGCATGTAGAGGTGGTCAAGACAACTTACTGAAGTGCAGACCGAGCATCAGAACGGGGAAGAAAGGGGATTTAAGGGGCTTTGAACGTGGCGTGGTTGTTGGTGCCAGACGGGCTGGTCTGAGTATTTCAGAAACTGCTGATCTACTGGGATTTTCACGCACAACCATCTCTAGGGTTTACAGAAAATGGTCCGAAAAAGACGAAATATCCAGTGAGCGGTCAGTTGTGTGGACGAAAATGCCTTGTTGATGTGAGAGGTGAGAGGAGAATGGGCAGACTGGTTCCAGATGATAGAAAGGCAACAGGAACTCAAATAACCAACCAAAATCTCTGAGGAACGTTTCCAACACCTTGTTGAAAGTGTGCCATGAAGAATTAAGGCAGCTCTGAAGGCAAAAGGGGGTCCAACCTTTTACTAAAGTGGCCGATGAGTGTATATTGAGAGAAATCATTTCATTACATTGGCAGATACATTTGTTGGTACATTTCTAAAAGCAACCAAGAAAACATTTACTTCATAAAACTTCTTAAAACAACCAATTAAATCATTTTTGTATTACAATAAAGAAACAATGATCTCAACGTTAGAAATATTGAGCAGATCTAAGATCATTTCACTTGAAATACCGTTTCTTTGCAGTCAGTTCCAGTCTGGATGTGAAGTGAAGTTGGTGTACAAGGTGAGTCAGAAGTCACAGGACAGGTTTTATTTTATTTTTTAGCCTATTATCGACTTTTATCTCTGGGGTCATCTCAAACAAACTGTATATGCTGAGAAAATCCAGTGTCCTGTGACTTTTGACTCACCCTGTACATCTCATGTGTGGACTACGCCCTGATTGGCTGATATGGAGTCGACAGGAAGCTCTTCTCTGAGATCTGCGCCAACCTCCAATTTCCTCCAATCACTGTGCTTCAGTTCTGGACCTGATCGGTTCAGCAATTGATCAGTACATGAGGACATGTTCTTAATTTTCTTCCTTGGAGAAGTTTAGACACTGACAGCACTTTCACAAATGAGGCCCAAAGAACGAGACTAATAATAAAACTGTGTTGGAGAGCGTGATGTCCACAATTTGTTGTTGGAAAAATATGCCCAAATAAATAATATTTAAATTTTTTTTTTTTCTGTTTCCAGTAAATATTTGTTTTATTTCTCAGGAAATGTTTGGATCACTTTGCTGTGGCAGTTGTTCCAGTTCTTTCCAGAAGATGTTTGGACAGGTTCTCTGTGTGTTGAGGGTGGGAATAGAGCAGAATCACAGCGTGTTAAACACAGACACTCAGCTCATTCAGATACTTCCATTCTTCTGCAGAACAGAGCTGAAGAACCTGAAGAACCATGGATTCTGTATGATCTGGAGGGTGGACTGAATGGACAGATGCTGATGAAAAACCTGTGTTGGAAAGTAAGTTTCCATTTTAGTCTGCTACCCTGTTTGTGTGACTGAAGATTTCTGGTGCCTCTAAATTAAAACCGAATGTGTTTTGAAGGATAAAAGTCAGAGAATAATTCCTGAAACTAGAGATGTAATGAGAGTGATGATTGAACTATATTAATCCTGAAAGCAAACCTGATAAGAAAATGAGAATCAGATTACAAAGCTAGATTTTAGCAGTCATGCAAAAAAACACCTTGTAGCGTTACGTCCGCAAAACTAAAACTAAAGCTAGACACGTCACAAATAACACAATAACAACTGTTACTATTAGAGTTGTAAAAAAAGTCCATTTCATGTATTAATGATTGATTTTTCTAGTGAATCACACTATATACTCTATATGGTTATTGTACTGTTGTTGTAATCATATTGTAATTGTAATTGTATTGTATTGGGGCAGTCGCGTGCTGGAGGTTAGAGATCTGGCCCTGTGACCGGAAGGTTGCCGGTTCAATCCCCAAGGCCGACAGTCCATGACTGAGGTGTCCTTGAGCAAGACACCTAACCCCCAACTGCTCCAGGGCTGCCTACCGCTCCGGGCAAGTGTGTGCTCACTGCCCCCTAGTGTGTGTATTCACTAGTGTGTATGTGGTGTTTCTCTTCACAGATGGGTTAAATGCGGAGGTGGAATTTCCCCGGTTGTGGGATCAAAAAAGTAATCACTTACTCTGCTCTGTCTGTGGAAGTGTGAAATCTCCAGCTTTGTAATGTGTTGCACTTTCATAGCACAATTAGATACAGCCAAAAGATTTTAACACCTTTGTACCCATGAAAGTGGACCAACACTCTGTGGGGACTATTTCACCTTCTCTAATCCTTGTTTCAGGTGCAGAGCTCTGAGAGCTTCTGCCTGGCTGAAATACTGAAACAGACGCATTAGTTTGGAGGTTCAATTCTGTCTTTGTAGTTTAACTGATTTTCGGAGTTTATAGAAACTTCAAAGACGCTATTAATTGATCATTTCATTCCAAGTCATTACAAAGTTGCAAAGCTGGATTTTTAAAAAGGAAAATAACGAGTGATCTTACTTTGTGTTATATTTCTTATTTCGTGGTTTCAGCTGAAGCCTGAAGTTGAGGAGAAGACTGGAAAGACATTCACAGTTTTTGAGGCCCTGATGTACCGGAAACAAATTGTGGAAGGAACAAACTATGAGCTCAAGGTAGATGATCATATTTCAGCTGCTGAAGTTCTGCTTGCTGAGCAGTGAAGCACTGATATTGGTCCTGAGTGGACAGTCATTTTGTCTGAGCTCATACTTTACTGACCATTACATTTTATCAGTTTACCCTGTTTCATACAGCACCATGTGGGAGTGGGTTCTAAAGAGTTCTCCAACTACAATCTAGATCTAATGATCTAAAGATTATCAATATTTTAGATTTGAAAATATCCCCCACAAGTTCTCCTGACTGTTAAAAGTGGTCTACCAGTCTGTAAAGCATTGAAATACTTTGCAGCTGCAGCATGAAGCATCATGTATTTTGATCGTTACTCCCTGAGAAATCCACAAATCCAGCTTTTCATTTTAGTTAAAACAATCTCAAAGTGTTTTACGAAGGAAGACAAATGAAACCATCAGAAAGATACGATACTCTGGGCTGAACCGAATATCTTTCAGAGGTTCCTGACTGTCAGTTGATAATATATTAAGATTAGATTTATTGACCCATATCAGTCCCACAACAGGGAAATTTGTCCTCTGCATTTAAACCATCCGTTCAGTGAAAGACCACATACACACTAGTGAACACACACTAGGGGGCAGTGAGCACACTCGCCCGGAGCAGTGTGCAGCCCTATCCATGGCGCCCGGGAAGCAGTTGGGGGTTAGGTGTCTTGCTCAAGGAAACCTCAGTCACGTGCTGTCGGCTCAGGGAGTCAAACCAACGACCTTCTGGTCACAAGGTCGGTTCTCTGACTTCCAGCCTATATTAGACCCTTGGTTACAGTGATGGGGTTACAGCAGCAGCTGGTCTGGACAGAAACTCCAGCATCATTATTAACACACAAACTTCAAAACTGATCTGAATCTGGATCTAAAATCTGCTCCATTTTTAGGTGCTGATGAATTTGTTTCTGATCATAGAACATCTTCTCTCTTCATTCTGATCATTTATATTCATTTGTACAACAGTTTACACACCAACACCATCTGATTGGCTGGAAAGAGTTTACCTGTGTTCACAATAACAACAACAGCTTTACTCTAAGCTGCTGGAGCTACTTTATGGTGGAAGGAATGGTAAAAATGTAAAACATAGTGTAGCATTTTATAGTAATAGGCTCTTTGTATTGTTTTCAGTGAGCAAGGAGGCCAGACGTACCTTCGAGCACACTTTAATGAGCAAAACAGACCAGAAGACACATTTAACACATAATAACAAACTACCAAGCTTGACAAAGAAACACTGAGCAAACAAACACAAGCTACTCACACAAGTACATCAGACAAAGTGATGAGTAGACCAGACAAACACTGACTGAAACAAAGGGCTTGGTAAAGGCTAGAATGATAGGTGGGATAGGGAAGGCGGGAAAGGGAGGAGCACAAGAACCAAAACAAAAACACAAGCACATGGCTAAGAAGCACATGGCTGCAACACAGGAGAAGAAGCAGATGAAGACAGAGGGACAGAGGAGACCACGACACGCTTTTAAACACCAACATCATATTGAAATCATGCAGCATGACATCACATTTCCCAAACCCTATGAATAAAACTGCTTAGAGAGTTTGTGTTGGAGCTTGAAGGAACAATTGTGGGGGAAAGTTTTACATCCAAAATTACAACAAGTAAAGCATTTTGTAACAATTATAACAATGTAAAGATTTAATAATAAATATATGGGTGTATAACTCTGTCTCTTTTTCTCTCTCTCTCTCTCTCTCTCTCTCTCTCTCTCTCTCTCTCTCTCTCTCTCTCTCTCTCTCTCTTTCTCTCTGTGTGTGTCTCTCTCTCTCTTTGTCTCTCTCTCTCTCTGTCTCTCTCTCTCTCTTTGTCTCTCTCTCTCTCTGTCTCTCTGTGTGTCTCTCTGTCTCTCTTTCTCTGTCTGTGCCTCTCTCTCTCTCTCTCTCTGTCTCTCTCTCTCTCTCTCTCTCTCTTTGTCTCTCTCTCTCTCTGTGTGTCTCATGTCTCTCTTTCTCTGTGTCTCTCTCTCTCTCTCTGTCTCTCTCTCTTTATTTATATAATATCTAATTGTTAGACAGAGACACAGCCACCTCGACTCCCTTTCTATTTTGGGGGTTGATGTTTGACAGAAAGGAGTCAAGAAGTGTCTGGATTTCTTGGCTGTCGATGGCGTGGAGATATTTTTCGGTGCTGTCCTGAGCCCACCTGAGGGGTGGTCTGAGTTTGTACATTTGGCTGGGTTTTTGCCAATTATCATTTGTAGCTCTTCTTTTCAGGTATACAATGGTTTGGCTGTGGTCAGAGAGGTGTGTTAATGGCTTGACTGTGAAGGCTCTCAGGAAAGTCAGGTCCAGGTCTGTTATGGCGTAGTCCACCGTACTGCTGCCTAGAGCTGAGCTGTAGGTGATCTGACCAAAGAAGTCCCCTCGCAGCCATCCGTTTACGATGTACAGACCCAGGCTTCGACAGAACTGCAGTAGGTTCTTCCCGTGTGCGTTTACTGTCTTGTTGCAGTTTTCTCTGGGGGAGTAAAAGGGAAAATTAATACTGTCTCCTGTTATGAAGAGATCACATTAAGTGCCGACAAAGTCTGGTTGGTCTCCAGTTCTTGCCTTTAGGTCCCCGCAGATAATTACATGGCCTTGTTTTAGGAAATGGCTGATCTCATGTTCTAGATTTGGGAAGGTTTCTTTGTTGAAATAGGGAGATTCTAATGGAGGGATATATATTGCACAAAGGAATAGATTTTGAGATGTTGAGATTAATTGCTTACTAATTTTTAACCACAGATTGTTTTGTCCTTGTTTAATTGTCTCAATAGAATTGGTTATTTCTGATTTAAACCATATGAGCACCCCCCTGAGTTTCTACCCTGAGTCACTCCTTTTGACTTGGTGGAGGGGACCACTAACTCCCTGTAGCCTGGGGGGACAGCCAATGGGTTCATCTCCTCTACACCATGTTTCCTGTAAAATTAATATATCAACATTTCTTACTTCCTTCAAAAAATCAGGGTTTCTACTTTTTAAATTGAATGAAGAGGAGTTTAAATCTGGAATATTCCTTACAGAAATGCAAAAAGATGTCATTCTGTTCAAGCTGAAGTGTGTTACTATTCATATTTTGAAATGAGAAAAACAATTGCAAATAAATAAAATATATACTTTGAAAATAGAATTTGATGTCTTAATCACTGAACTTATATTGAGTTACATACATTGTTTTTGTTTAAATAACAGTGTCTGTTAATGTCCTTTTCCTTTATGGGAATGTGAGTCTTACCACAGACCGTGTCCCATTAGACTAGTGCAGATTTGGCTGAGCATCTGCTGTATGGTTCTGAGCCCAGATTTATTAGGGTTTGCTGGTCTGCTGACAGCCTGAGCATAAGTCCTTGCTCCTGGCCTGGTCTGGAGTTGTTGGGGAGGTGGAGAAGGGCCCTGGAGCAGTGGTGCAGTGTGTGTTAACTGCCATAGGTGCTGGTGCTGGCGGGAGGCTGGGGTTGTTACGGTGCCTCGTCTACCTATCTGGCTGTTCTGGATAGTGAGGGGCGTGGTGTCGAGGTCTCAGATGGAGGGCTTGTGGAGTTGCTCCATTTGCAGGTCTTGGGGTGCATCTTGATGGCTGTGTGTTTGGGTTTCATCCAGCTTTGCACTGGAGTGTGGTGACATTGTGGGTCAGTGTCACGTCTTTCAATGTTTTAGCAAACACAGGAACTAACTCTTTGAATAGGTGGCCATGGTCATAGAGGCAGTCCAGAGTTGGGTGTTGGGTGAGGTGGGTGTTTGGTCTGAGGGCACACTCTTCGGAGATGCTGGCATTGATTGTCTGAATTGTGTACGGATGAAAGTCTTTGCAGGGCAGCAGGGTGGAGATGACAATCTTCGAATTAGGGAAGGTGTTGCTGGCTTCTCTATCACTGTTCTCAGGGATATGGCCACTCTTTCTTGCTGAACTCTGCGGTCATTTGTTCCTGTGTGTATTATGATGTGGCTTGGTGATCCCAGTTTTGTTGGCTGGGAGAAGATTGCTGTGAGCTTGTGGGGGTAGAAGGTGGAGGCGGCTTCTGTGACATGGTGGAGGTTGAGGTTGAAGGTGGAGGCTGAAGCTAAGTGGATGGGTTAGTCTGGGTCGAGGTATCTGCTGTTAGTTTTCTGGTATAAGCTTCTAAGTATCTGCAATATCATGGCTTCTGTTGGTCGCTTTGTCTGCTCAGAGTGTGTCATGTTTAGTTTAACCCCCTTTTCCACGTCTAGCAATAATGATAGTGGCTGTGTTTGTGCTAAGTGCCAGCTAGTTAGCCCTCTGGTGGAGCTGGTGCACCAGTTAGAGGTGCGTATCCGGGGGTTATTAAGGGGCTGACCGCAAGATTCACTGCTAGCAGTTGCCTTAGGAGAGTCAGCGCACCTTCAACTCTGGCGTTAGAGCCCTCACAGCAGGGTGAATGGGTGATGTCTCAGCGACATAGTTGGATGTTAATGCTGAGGCCAAAGCTAGCCCATCAAAGTGATGTCCGTTGTCCGATGCTGTAATTTGCTCTGGCCCCATCCCAATGCAGTGCGGCGCTGAAGCCTACAGCAGGCTTTCAGCATTAAACTGCTGGATGTCCAAGTGGTGTTCTGAAAATCAAGTGGGCTTTATAGACAATTTGTTATAGGGCAGTAAAAGGTTTTATTGAGCGCTTTGTAGAATAACGAGGGGACATACATATATTATGGCTAAGACACAGCTCATATGAAATTAGCTAATGGTTGGAGACTGCTGAGGTTTGCGGTAGGATATTAAGCTTGTCTATGTTAACACCTAGTGTCAAAGCTAAATCTAATGTGTGACTACAGTAGTGTGTAGGCCCTGTTACATTTTGGGTAAAACCAGCAGAGTCTAGAATTGAAGTAGTGGGTCATCTACCTTTTCAAAGTGGATATTAAAATCTCCTACAATTACTTTATCATTGCACACAGCCAGGTTTGCAGTGAAATCACTAAATTCTTTTAAAAATTCAGAGTCGGGCCCTGGTGGTCTGTAAATGTTAAATAATGAACATGCCTTCTTTTTTGTGACCGTATTTGTAATGTGAATGGAAAGAACCTGAAAGGAAGTG
This sequence comes from Pygocentrus nattereri, assembly GCF_015220715.1. Lineage (NCBI taxonomy): Eukaryota > Metazoa > Chordata > Actinopteri > Characiformes > Serrasalmidae > Pygocentrus > Pygocentrus nattereri. The sequence goes on along the minus strand of NC_051237.1, from coordinate 24,186,393 downwards.
AAAGCGTCACATTGTTTCTGACTAATATCGAGAGTATTTGGTAGATTACACATACTCCACCTCCCTTGCCTGATAATCTTGGCCTATGTGCATAATTATAGCCTACAGGCGTGGCTTCATTTAAATATGAAGCCACGCCTGTAGAATATTCATCAGGTCTAACCCATGTTTCAGTGAGGCAGAAAACGTCAAATTTATGATCGCTTATAATTTCATTTACGATGACTGCTTTTGAGTTTATTGATCTTATACTGAGTAGTCCAAATTTTAGATCTGAGGTGTTAGTGCTATCATCTGAATATGGATATATATTGATTAGGTTGTTTAAATGGGCTGATTGAGTTTTTCTATGATTAAATTTAGTTTTAATTCGGGGCAAAGACACAGTCTCAATAGAGTTGAACCTGGGTGACGCCTCAAGGCGGATCGCAGATGGTCGGTTTAGCCTGTCTGTCTGCGGCCTGGTCCCGGCTCTGGACTGTCAGCAGCGGTTTACACTACTCTGCCGACTAACTAAAAGACTATGTGCTATGCTGCACGAAAGTAAGGCTGCACCCTCCCGCGTGGGGTGGACACCATCCCTACCTATAAGACCAGGCTTGCCCTTGAAATGCAACCAATTGTCTATAAAGCCCACTTGATTTATAATAATAAGCAAGAGAACTGGGCAGCTAGTTCAAAAAGGCTTTGGCCATCAATCCACATGATTTTATCCTGATGAAGAAGCTTACAGAATTTGAGTGGGACTTCATTTGAGGTACCTGCTGCTTATTTATTAACTTTAAATAGTTACAATGTATGGAATCCTCTCTATTATTTACCCTGTGCTTTTACACTTGTCTTTTTATTTACTCTCCTATTTTTTATGTTTCCATTTCTTTTTATTCATGCTGTTTTTCTGTATTTATGCTTTTTAAAATTTACTATCCTTTTTTGCGCTTCAGTTTTGACCCTTTTCTAACTTGCGGGGCCGGGACACAGGAGTGAAACATGTTATCCTGTGTGTGAGATGGAATGAACAACTTCTCTGCTGCAGATGAGCTGATGTCCACTAACTTTGGTGATATGCTGTGTTTGAGATGAAGTAACTAACTGACACAGTCTGTTGCTATAAATATTCAACCTTGTTGTGCTGTCAGGCCTTGAAACCAGCTGCAGTTGATGATGTGAAACATACACAACACTACTTCTTGTGACAAAGCAGACTCAGGAACTTGAGAAGGATCCATGTGGTGATTTATTGGCAAAAAGGGCAGTCCAAAATCTTGTGGTCAAAAGGCAAAGCACAAAAGCTAATAACAGAGAAATTAGTCCAAAAAAGCCAGGCAAACAGAGCAAAAGGAGCAAAAGGCCAAATCAGAATTCAATAGTTTAGAGAGAAGATCAAAAACAAGGCAAAACAGACAAACCAAATGCTCAATATTCAGACACAAAGGAACTGGCGATAGTTCGCACTGAATGGCTGAAAGAGAGGAGGATTTAAGGTGTGACTGATTATAGAAATTAGGTACAGGTGGTTTGATTGGGAACAGGGCTAGTACTGGAAAGTGAGTGAGACCTGGTGGCCAAATAACAAATTGAACAATATACAATTAGTTTAGTCCATGTTGGTGTAGATAGAACAATGTACTACTAGATTAGTCCCTGTCGGTGTAGATTTTCTGATTCCGGCGCTGCTTGAGTGGCAGCCCGTTACAGCAGCTCCTTCTTTTTACTTCTGTTTAACTTTCTTTTTTCTTAATCAGTTAAGTTTTTATGTACTATCGTCTTGTTATAATCTGCTTACACTCGACTCAGCCATGTTCAGGACAGTGGAGTTTTTCCTGCTCATTTTCTGAGTTTTCTTTGTGTTCACCCTGGGGGAGCACGAGTGCAGCCACGGCTCCATTGTTTACACCAGGGAACAGCTGATAGCGCTTAGCAATGCTTTTACTACACCGGATGGCTTTCCTGAGATCCCACGTGAGCTGAGGATGCGAAGAAGGGAAAAACACGCCGGTGTCGAGAGTTGCGCTTGGAAAAGATGCTATAAACGCGTTCTTCCCTCGGTCATCATGGGGAATGTAAGATTGCTCTCCAATAAAATGGACAAGTTAGTGGTGCTGATGCCATAAATGTAAATGTAAATCTACCTTGTGATTTCTCGAATGTTATCGTGATAACTGTGTACACTCCTCCCTCTGTGGACGCGTGCACGGCATGTGACATCATCCACTCAGTCACGAGCAAACTCCAAACACAGCATCCACAAGCTCTCATCCTCATTTCTGGAGATTTCAATCATGCTTCCCTGTCCTCCACACTTCCCAACTTCAAACAGTATGTGACTTGCAGCACAAGAGACAATAAAACACTGGACCTGTTTTATGCAAACACTAAGGATGCATGTAACACATTACCCCTCCCACCCTTGGGCAAGTCAGATACATCTTCTACAAACCCATTGTTCACAGGTGTCCTGTCAAAAAAAGACAAGTGAGAATTTGGTCCGACGGTGCCTATGAGGCTCTGAAGGACTGCTTTGAAACAACATATTATGAGGTTCTCCGTGACCCACATGGCGAGGATGTTGATGGTCTCACTGATTGCATCACGGACTACAAAAATTTCTGTGAGGAGAACACTGTACCCACCAAGACTGTATGGTATTTTTCCAATAACAAGCCCTGGGTTAACCCAGATCTGAAGGCCCTTCTGGAAGAAAAGAAGAGGGCATTTAGATCTGGAAACAAGGAGGAAATTAGGAGAGTACAGAAGGAGCTGCAGAGGAAAATCAGGGAGGGCAAAGATCATTACAGGGAGAATGGAAGGCCAGCTGCAACAGAACAATGCAATTGGAGTTTGGAGGGCTCATCTCAGGTTTTAAGGAGTCCAACAGGCAGCCTATAGGAAACCTGCAATGAGCAAATGACCTCAATTCCTTCTTCAACAGATTTGATCTGGTAGCTGACCCTCCCTCAGCCCAGCTTTACCCCTGCTTTCAGCTCCCAGCATTCAGCCCTGCGCTCCTCTGCCCCTAACCAGAGAACAAGTGAGGAGGGAACTGAGGAAGATGAAGGTGAGGAAGGCAGCAGGTCCAGACAACATCAGTCCTGGGATCCTGAGGCTCTGGAAATACTCGTTCTTGCCCATCTTCGTCCACTGATGGGACCAGCTATGGATCCTCAGCGATTTGTCTACCAGACAGGCATTGGAGTGGAGGATGCAATAACTTACCTACTCCACAAATCCCTCGCTCGATCTTGAAAAGGCAGGAAGCACTGTTAGAATAATGTTCTTTGACATATCAAGTGCTTGCAACACCAAGCCCACTCTACTAGGGAGCAAGATGGAGAGAGCGGGGGTGGATCACCATCTCATCACATGGACTGTGCACTACCTCACAAACAGACCGCAGTATGTGCGACTTAAGGACTATGCATCAGAAATACTGCTCTGCAGCACAGGGGCTCCACAGGGAACAGTCCTGGCCCCATTCCTCTTCACCCTCTACACTGCAGATTTCACCCACAACACCTCAACCTGTCACCTCCAGAAATTCTCTGATGACTCTGCCATTGTTGCCTACATCTCAGATGACAATGAAAGGCAATACAGAGAAGTTACAAAGAATTTTGTTGACTGGTGCCAGCAGAACTGCCTCCAGATCAACACGGCTAAAACCAAAGAGCTGGTGGTGGATTTCCGCAGGGCTACGTTCTCCTCACCCACTTCAGTGAACATCTAGGGAAGGGACATTGAGATTGTCAAGACCTACAAGTACCTGGGTGTTCATCTAAACAACAAACTGGACTGGTCTGACAACACACACACCCTGTATAAGAAAGGCCAGAGCAGACTCCACCTGCTGAGGAGGCTCCGGTCCTTTGGAATACAGGGTGGACTTCTCCACTCTTTTTATGACTCTGTGGTGGCATCACCCATCTTCTATGGTATTGTCTGCTGGGGAGGTGGCATTACAGCAGCAGACAGGAAGAAACCGGACAGGCTTATCAGGAAGGCTAGTTCTGTCCTGGGCTGTGCGCTGGACCCAGTGGGGGAGGTGGCGGAGAGGAGGATGTTGGCCAAGTTTGCATCCATAATGGACAACCCCTCTCACCCACTACAGGAGGCAGTTGCAGCACTGGGCAGCTCCTTCAGTGACAGGCTCCTCCACCTGCGATGTGGAAAAGCTCCTTTCTTCCCGCTGCTGTTTGGCTCTACAATCAAAACCTCCCCAAGCAGACACTCTCTGTCATAAACACACTATGGATTCACACCTCACTCTATCATAGTGCACTCTATCACGAACACACCACATAGACCTGTATCTTATCTTACCTCTAATTAATGTGCAATATCTGCTGCTGACAGAATGGTACAAGTGCAATACATACACAAGTTCTGTGCAATATCTGTGTTAGAAAAATCTGTATTATACTCTATGTTAATGAGCAAATCAGTATTAGACTCTATGTTAATGATCAGTATCATATCAATGTTGTAACCACTTACTAACAATAGAACAACGACCTTTAAGGGACCCTTAGGAGAAGCATGCGCTGGCTCATCACGAGGTGATGGGAGGTGTTGACTCATCTGATAACTGCTCTCTTGCTGCAAGAATAAAGACTTCAAAGTCATCGGTGATCTCAGGCTGATTATTTAAAAGAATTTTTCTGTCAACTTGGTCCTTCGAGCCGGATCCCAGCATCTCCTCTGCCACCCAGTTATGGGGCTGTGATTCTTCAAGGACATTTGAGCTTTCAAAAGAGGCCCGGGATCCTTTGGGTGGTGGAGAAGTGACGGGATCGTACTAAAACTGTCGAGACACCGCACTTTGAAGGTAAGAAAAGGATTTTTTCTTACAGTTTCATAAAAGTCCAGAATAGGCCCTCTGGTCACCAGTTTGTTGAAGATCTAACATGCGATATGAAAAGCCAGGTGAGGGAGTCTGGTCATTTATTAGGTGTTTTACTAAGTCCTAGTAGATGAAGACCGGTGGTCACACCCCGGCACAAAGTCCGAAAGGCATAAAGTATTCGGGTGAAAGACCCCGAATGGTATTTGGGTGAAAGACCCCGAATGGTATTCAGGTGAGAGATCCTGAATGGTATCTGGATGAAAGATCCTGGATGGTGTGCAAGTGATCACGTTTGTTGGCATAGAATTGCAGATCTAAGAGGTCTTTGTGTTTTGTGTTTAGTGTTTTGGTACCAATAGTAATTTTAACATCATGGGTAATTGCTGCAGCGTGTGTTGTTGGGCGTGTTGTAAACTGCCAGATGTTAGTCAACCAACAGGGGGATGTTAAATTAAAGTGCACTAAAGATGCCGACAATGTTCAACAGTATAGAAAATGGAAGAACACGTATGGGTTTAAAGGGAGGCTTAGTGTGCCTGAGTGTGAAAGTTTAATAGCTCAGATTGAGGAAAAGGCAAAAGGCAAGTCAAAGAAGTTGGTTAAGGAATGTTATGACTCTGCTAAAGAGTGGCTTGAGGAAGCCAAGAAACGTGCTGAGGGTATAAAACGGGCAAAAGATCTTAGAAAAGCTGATGTGCTAGCACTGACTGACAAAGAGGATGAAAATGCTGTTTTTAGACAAAGGGCTAGACCTCCACCTTACAATGAGCAGCCACCTGTGTCGGCTGCAACTGCCCAAATAGAATCCGTCCCTTCGTCGAGCACACCTGCCTCCGCCCCTGACCCCGATGAAGCTGCTCAGTCAAGTAATAAACTAGGTGTAGATCCAGACGTAAAACCAAAAATTGCTTCTAAGGAAATGTTAGAACAGCCAGATGGGAGTAAAATCATTGTGTTGCATAACCACGCCATTCTACTGTCCCATCCGGAACAAAGGCCACTCAAAACGGATAAAGCACTATACGATAATGGTGTCCCCTAACCAGTGATATCCAGGTAGATGCATTTCCCTTGACTGAGGTTCCGAATCCTAATTCCACAGATGCTGACAATGCCACTATGTATGTTTACAGACCGTGGACAGACGAGGATGTGCGTAAAGCTGTAGATGGCATCCCTCTTCCTAAAAAGAAAAAGGGTGAGTTTGTGATAAAGGTCTCTAATCTCTACAACATTTATAGACTAAACAGACTGGAGTACAAACGGGTCTTGCGGTGCACCCCTGCCATATAATGATGGCACATTAAAGGACAGACAGGAAGCCCTGTTGACTAGAATCAGGACCAGGTTTGCCCATAAGGCGGACTGGACTGAAATTAATCATTGCGCCCAGCGGGATGATGAATCAGTGGATGCCTAGTACGGTAGGCTCAGAGAGGTTTTTGATGCTAACAGTGGTGTTCCCCAACCACAGGACCCTGATAATGATAGGCCCTATGAGCAGCAATTAAAGAATGCCTTTTTAAAAGGAGCACTACAACCTATAAGTAGCTTTGTGACAAAACATATGCATGATCGCACTGTTGCTCGTCTTAACAGCATTTTAGAATGGGCTCGCCATGCCGAAATGCATTTTTAAAAGAAAAAGAAGGCTAAAAAAGCCAAAGCCTTTGTGTTGTGTTCTCTTGAAGGGGAGGAAGTATTTTTTCAGACTGCAGCTGTTGACAGCAGGAGGGGCCATGGGGACGAGGGCGGGGAAGTCCTGCCCATATATCTTATGGGGACGCCTGTTGGGGGTGTGGGAAGGTGGTGCACATATTGCATGAGTGCCCTAATAGGCAAGGTGGACCCAAATTAGCACACCGACCAATGAACGACTGGACAGCATCACTAGAGAAAGAAACAGGTCAGAGTGACTTACCTACTACTTACAGAGATAACGAGGTTAGCAGGTAGGGGAGTGAGAATAAGCCTGTCTGTTTGATGCATGTAGAGACATTTCTACTCAGTTCAAATTCTAAACCTGAGGAGACTTTAGACATAAAGGGTCATGAACCTTTCTTATGTGATACTTGAGCCTCGCACACTGTGGTCTATCCTGATGATGCTCCACATCCACATACTCAGGTAGGAGGCTGCGGAGGATTAAGAGTAAAACAACCAGACTGAGGAACGGCTTCTTCCCTGAATCCGTAAGACTCTTAAACTCCAATTAGACAATCACTGCAATGGCAATTCATGTCCACTTATTTATCTCTGCTGCTGTCCTGAATCAGTGCCTCCACTATATCACCCCTACACTATATCACCCCTCCACTATATCACCCCTACACGTCACTTTATACATTACCAGTATTAAGATGTACACCTTCTACCTCGTACTCATGCTGCTGTGTTTCATGCTGCTGTTATTTGCACCTTACTATTTACTGTTTTTTGTTACTTTTGGGAGTTAACTGGAAACTTGAGTACTCTATTTCGTTCCACCCCATGAACCACATGTGATGCGAATGACAATAAAGCCTTAACTTATCTTATCTTATCTTATCTTACTCTCATATCCCGCAGGGGTTTTGTGAAAACCCCACCATTTTTTCACAGGCCATGTCTGCCAATTCAGCTAAATTCACACCTCCACGCTCTAGCCAAATTTTACTGTATGTATATGACATACTGTTAGCCAGTCCGGAAGAGGACTCCTGCTGGACTGACACAGTGGCCGTTCTCCATTTCTTATGAGGAAACGGCCACAAAGTCAGTAAAGACAAATTACAACTTTGCAAAAAGCAAGTAAAATATTTGGGTCATATTCTCTCTCATGAGGGCAGACACATTGATGAAGCTCGAGAAACTGCTATCCTCCAAGCACCTAAGCCACGAACTAATGATGTCAAATGATGTCTTTTCTGGGTATGACCAACTACTGTCGGAGTTGGGTCACTAATTATGCTGAACTAACAGCCCCTTTGACTCAATCCATTCAATTGCCTAAACAGCTCACTGTTTGTAAATGTGCTGCACAAACACACACACTAGATCCTGTCTCCAGAGAGCAGATGAGGAAGCGAAACGTGCTACTCTCAGCAGCTTGCCTGCACCCCTCCTCTTCGCTGAGACACACACACACACACACACACACACACACACACACACACACACACACACACACAACTGGATGAGGAGGTCTTGGCAGAGATGCAAAGATTTTCCCCTGACTTAGAAAAATAGCAGTGGTTGAAGTACGGAGCGAAAATTAATGACTCTATCATCCACTGTTGACGCCAAGGAAAACCCATCCTTCCCAAAACACACAATTTACTCAAAATATTTCTGCTTAGCGTGTGAGATATGTGCAAAAAACAACCTACAGGGAAATTTCAGACCTGAAAGAGGCAAGTTTCCAAAACCACAGTGGCCCTTTCAGCACATATGTATGGATTTCATAGAATTGAATAAATGTGAAGGGAAGAAGTATTGCCTAGTAATTATAGACACACTCACAAAATGGGTTGAAATATTTCCCTGTGCTAATCCAGATGCATTGACAGTGGCAAAGGCATTGGTAAAATAAATAATCCCCAGGTACGGAATACCTCAGAGAATATATAATGATAATAGTATGCATTTTGTCACGAATCTTGTCGCGCATGTGGGTAAAGCATTACACATAGAACTAAATAATTATCGTGCTTACCACCCCAAACAGCAGGTTTGGTGGAAAGACACAATAGCACTATAAAGGCTAAACTCCGAAAGACAATGGAAGAGACAGGAAAAAATTGGGTCTACTGTCTCCCAGTAGTAACATTGAACGTTGACCTAACACCAGGGGAAAGTGGGTTAACTCCTTTTAAAATGATGTACGGGAGACATCATTCCTTAATTTAGATCCTTATTAAAGGGAAGTGAAGAAGCAGAAGAGAATTTGGCTGACTATATGAAAAATATGTTGAATAAACTGAATTTTCTCTCTGTTAATAATCCTCCCATGCAGGCCGAAGGGGAACTGAAATCAGATGCAGCAGTTGAACCTAGTGACTGGGTCTTCATAAAGGTAATAAAAAAAGAAGTCCTGGGCAGACCCACGGTGGGAGGGACCATTTCAAGTGCTGCTAACAACCTCCACAGCTGTAAAAATAGCTGAACGTCCCTCCTGGATTCATCTCTCTCATTGAAGGTACGAGAACTCTCTGACCACGGTCGAAATAAATCTGCCTAAGAGTGTCTTAAGGACTAGCCCGGCTACAAAGGGGAGTGAAACCAATAGGGTCACTCATCTCAACACCAGTGAAGAAATTGCAGAGGTCCAGAGACAGTAGTGAGCAGACTCGACCATGGCCAGATGGGCACTGTACTGCTTAATTATTATCACCTATGGGCTCTTTGTTGTGAAAGGTGTTCACACTCCAATTTAGCGAGGTAACCCATACTGTGGGGGCTCCCAAGGACTGATTAAGCCTCTAATAATGAAATACCAGGAGGGTATTACTGGCACTGTAAAATTTGACTTGTGCCAAGTAATTAAATGCACTGAACAGAGAACTAGTTAGATTTGGGCAGAGAAATATGTATGTGAAACTCCCTTAGTAGAGACTTCTGGACTCACCAAAGGTAGTTGGTGTGATAGTTGGTGTATTATTTAAGTGTTATTTGTAACTGGGGGACTTCAAAGTGGGGCTACACACCCTCTCGAGCCTCACGTGGACCTGAACCCCAGATATAACGTATAACTATCTATCAAGGCCAAACATACACCCATAAGCTGTTCTGCAAATGATTGTAATCCAATGTACCTCAACCTTAAGATTCCAAAGGCCTCGGATTCTGGCATGTAAGTGCTTAGTGTTTACGCCTCCAGACATGACCCTTTGGGTCATATTCAAATAAAAATAAATCGCAGAGCTGATAAAAAAAATCTACCTCTAAGTCCGCGGCCAACACTCCAGAAATTAAAAACTCCTCTTCTACTGTCAATGCAAGCTCTACACTTCTCTCTATGTCTGAAAAGCTATTGAAAGAAACAGGCTACACTGGTAGAAACCAATGGTTTGAATGGATGATGTACACAGCCAAAACCACCAAGGTTAGCAACTACATAGCATGCTCAGCTAGTAGGCCCCAGCTAGTAAGCTCATTTCAGGTTAACACAGGCCAAAGCAGCAGAAGGATCAGAGTGTGCCCTGCAGCTGTTCACACGTGACAAATTTTCTAATCATACATGTTAACTTCTTTCTTATTTGTTCCCAGCCACCAAGCGTAACCATCCCGCCTGGTGTTCTAGCCTTACCCGGAAATTACACCTGCTTCTCTACATCCTCAGGTTGGAAGATTGTCACAAAGCTTCCCTGGTGTGCGTACACCACTTACATCACCACTAACTCTGGTGGTTACCAGTCTGAGTGGTACACCACCCATACAATCGCACGCACTGATTTGTGGTGGCTATGTGGGGACAGGAAGCTGAGGGTGGTGCTGCCCCAGTCCTGGCAGGGCTCCTGTGCCTTGGTACAGTTCCTTATGCCCTTTCATATTTACCCCACCGCGGCTTTCTCCACACTGCCTGAGAAGCTCAAACACCACCACCATCAGAAATGCAATGTCTCAGCACCGGTAATGTTTGATAACTCCATTTATACAGATGCAAAAGGGGTCCCTAGAGGTGTTCCAGATGAGTTTAAGGCCAGAAACCAGATTGCTGCAGGGTTTGAATCAATTTTTCTGTGGCCAACAATAAATAAGAATGTAGATTGGATGAACTATTTGTACTACAACCAGCTACGATTCACTAATCACAGTCGGGATGCTTTAAAAGCTGTCCATGAACAGCTGCAGGCTACGTCACTTATGGCATGGCAAAATAGGATTGCTCTGGATATGCTATTAGTGGAGAGAGGTGGCATGTGTAAGATGTGTAAGGGGGCCGGTTGAGTGAACCCCAGGCCGGTTGAGTGAACGCTGGCGTGTCTGGCTGCCGCTGCTCACCGGTTCCTATTTGCTGTGACTTTCTAAGTTTGTGTAGAGTTTTTGTACTGTTGACGTCGGTGGGATTACGATGTGGATCCACAGAGTGTGTGTCTGGTCGGTGCTCACCTGGGCTGTTTTATCCGTTGTTTATCACCCGGTGATGGCCCTCCTTCAGTACACTGCTGCAGAGCTTCTTCGACTCCGCTTCCACCCGGCTGGCCCTCCACCTGTGGCGCTTCATATCCATCCGGACATCGCTTTCAATCCCCGTCGCAAATACATTCACCGTGGGTCACGGCTAAACTTCACTACCAGTGACAGTGACTCTATACAATCCTTCTGGTCTAGAACTCGTCGTCCTCCCCGCAATACTGACCGGGGTGTCAACCGCGATGTATTAGCCCACCTGGCAAGGTCGGCTAACTCTTCCATCAAGCATCGCAGTTCCAACGTGAACTTCGGTCTTCTAAACGTCCGCTCTCTTACTGGTAAGGGTCATCTCATCCAGGATGTCCTTCGCGACTGTAAGTTGGACTTTCTTTGTTTGACTGAAACTTGGCAACATCCCAACGACTTTGTTTCTCTTAACGAGTCAACTCCATCCGAGTTTGTTTACATTTATCAGCCCCGCAATTCGGGTAGGGGCGGCGGTCTCGCGATAATTCACCGAAAGCACTGGAAAGTCCTCCCTGTCTCTGCTCCACTCTTCCACTCATTTGAATACACTGCAGTACATCTCCCTGGATCTGCTCCTACTATTTTATGTACTGTTTATCGACCACCTAAACCTAACAAGGATTTCTTATATGACTTTGCTGCTCTTCTCACGCATCTCTCTGTTCTCTCTCCCAATATGATTATTGTTGGTGATTTTAATATCCACATGGACAATGGCAATAACCTTCTCTCCAGAGACTTCACCTCCTGTTTGGATAGTTTTGGTTTGCAACAATACATCAATTTTCCGACACATTCTAAAGGTCATATTCTGGATTTGGTTTGTTGTTCTGGTGTCACCCCTACTCACTGTAAAGCTGATCTGTTTTCCCTTTCTGATCATAAGCTCATTTCTTTTAATGTTAATATAATAGCCTCGAAGATCTGTGTACCTCGTGTCATTACATTTAGGAAAATTAATGATATTGATCCTGTCATTTTCTCTTCTGCTATATCTGACCTTCCGTTTGTTCACAGTCTGTCAACTCTTGATGAACTCATTTCCCACTATAATGTCAATCTTCAAAACCTTCTAAATGCATTTGCTCCACTCAAACACAGATCTGTTTCATTTGCTCGCTCAGCTCCATGGTTTACTTCTAACCTGCGGCTTCTCAAAGCCAAAGGACGCCAACTGGAACGTCTGTTTAGAAAAACTGGACTTACAATACATAGAGAAATGTATGACAACCATATTTTATATTATAAGGACTGTATTGTCTCAGCAAAATCTGCATATTATTCTGGTTTAGTTAGCTCTAATGAAGGTTCCTCCAAGTCTCTGTTTTCTCTGTTTGCCAGTCTAACTAAGCCTCCTGACCCATTTCCCTCTCACATGCACTCTCCTGATTTTTGCAATTCTCTCCTGTCTTTCTTTTCTGATAAAATCTCTAATATCCACCAACAACTTAGCTCTGTAAGAGCTCTCTATACTGAAGCTGATTCCCTGTTCTCCTCGTTGTCCGTCTGTCATTCCTTTTCAACTTTCACTCTTCCGTCTTTATCTGATGTAATAAATATTATTCATAAATCGAACTCATCCACCTGCCAGCTTGACCCTCTTCCCACAAAGTTGGTTAAAGCTTGTCTACCTACCTTGGCTCCTCTCATTACCACTATCATTTGCTCTTCCCTTAATAATGGAACTGTTCCGTTATCTTTGAAAACAGCTTCCGTCACTCCAATTCTAAAAAAGCCTGGATTAGATCCTAACAACTTTGATAATCTTCGCCCAATTTCTAATCTTCCTTTTCTTGCAAAAATTCTGGAGAAAGTCGTTGCTTCTCAGCTCCATTCATACCTCAGTACACATAATCTCTATGAACAATTCCAATCTGGTTTCCGCCCCCACCACAGTACTGAAACAGCTTTGTTAAGGATCACCAATGACCTTTTGATGGCAGCTGATTCTGGTTTTGTCACTATTCTCATCCTGCTGGATCTCAGCGCAGCATTTGATACTATTTCTCATGATATCCTTCTGAACAGATTAGCATCCATCGGTATTAGTCAAACTCCGCTTGCATGGTTTAGTTCATATCTTTCTGGTCGCACTCAGTTTCTTCAGTTTAAATCTCATTCCTCTAGTTTGTTTCCTGTTGCTGCTGGTGTGCCCCAGGGTTCCGTACTAGGGCCCCTTTTATTTATTATTTATTTGCTCCCCCTTGGCTACATATTTCGCAAATATAATATCAATTTTCATTGTTATGCTGATGACACCCAGCTCTACATTTCCTCTAAACCTACTTCATCTCTACCACCTTCCTCCATTTCGCACTGTCTGATGGAAATTCAGTCATGGTTTTCCTTTAATTTTCTTAAACTCAATAGTAAGAAAACAGAAGTTTTACTTGTTGGCACTCCTTCCACTTTAACCAAATCTCCGAATTTTCCCATTATTATTGATAATTCTCATGTATATCCTTCCCCTCAGGTAAAGAGTCTGGGTGTCATACTTGATAGTACGCTTTCTTTTTCATCTCATATTAATTCTATCACCCGTTCTGCCTACTTTCACTTGCGTAACATTAACCGACTTCGTCCCTTTCTTACTTCTCATGCTGCTGCTGTCCTTGTCCATAGCCTTATCACATCCAAGTTAGATTACTGCAACTCTCTTCTGTTTGGTCTCCCGAATAAGACTCTCCACAAACTGAAACTTCTCCAGAACTCTGCTGCCCGGGTCATTACTCGTACTCCACCCAGAAAACACATCACCCCGGTTCTGCAACAGCTCCACTGGTTACCCATTGAAGCTAGAATTAATTTTAAAATTTTAACTCTCACATTCAAATCCATTCATAACCTTGCTCCTCCTTACCTGTCTGAACTGTTACACATCTCTACTCCGTCCCGTTCCCTCAGATCCTCATCCTCCACCCATCTTTTTGTTCCTTCTGCCCGTCTTGTTACTATGGGCAACAGAGCCTTTAGTCGCTGTGCCCCTCAGCTTTGGAATTCCCTCCCCCCAGTTATTAGGAATGCAGAATCTCTTCTCTCTTTTAAATCTCTATTGAAAACATACCTGTTTAAGCAAGCATATTCTCTTTAAACTGGTTTGTTGTTTTACCGTGACTCTTTTAGTGTTGTTTTATTTTGACGTATTCAAATGATTGTTGACTCACATGTATTATTATTGTTGCTTTTTCCTGTTTTGTAAGGTGACCTTGGGTTTTTGAAAGGCGCCATGAAATAAAATGTATTATTATTATTATTATTATTATTATGTTCAGTGACTTCTGTTGTACTTTCATTCCCAACAACACCTCCCCTCACAGTAGTTTTACGAGAGCTCTCCAAGGTTTGGAAACTTTGTCTAAGGAAATGCATGATAATGCTGGTATCAATAATCCCTTAACCTCCCTACTCGAATCATGGTTCGGGAAGTGGGGTGCACTTGTCTCTTCTGTTCTAGTTTCTATTAGAGTCGCAGGAGCTCTCATCACCACCTGCGGATGCTGTCTCATCCCCTGTGCAAGAGGCCTCATCGACTCTGCCGTCACGAAAGTCATGCTGTATAAGACCATTACGACCGAGGAGCCTGGTTATGAGTCCATGTTACCAATGGAGAGGTGCAACGCTGTGGCATCAGGGAGAGAAGTTGAAGAACTCAATTTGTAAAATAAAAGACAGTGATAGTTAATGGCCAATGAAGCAGCCTGCGAAAACCTAACAGAGTGCAGGCTGTGGAAAATACACCCCAGATGAACACACTGTCATTTTTCTTTATCATGTGTCATGTGATCTTTATCATCATTTCTCCACATTTACTCAATGATTAATCCTTCACACATAGTTTAAACAGGAGGAATATGTTAGAAAAATGTGTATTATACTCTATGTTAACGATCAGTATCATATCAATGTTGTAACCACTTACTAACAATAGTATAGCGACCTTTAATGCTCTCCTATTCTAGCTGTACACTTTGTCTCACCTCTGGCCTCCCAGTACACTTCTCCTTCTTTGACTTATTAAGACAAGTATACCGATGAGACATTATATTGTTCTAATGATGTACTGAGACAGGGAGAGCTGAAAAAGGGGGAGGGGGCTTAGGAGAAGCATGACATGCGCCGGCTCATCATGAGGTGATGGGAGGTGTTGATTCACCCGGTAACTGGAAATGAGGTGTAAATCTAAGGCGTGTAAATCTAAACACTAACGGTACAAAAGCGAGAGACGCCAAGTGTACTTTGAGCATTTGCATCTAGACTATGTTCTGTTTGTAACTTCTCCCTTGCTGCAAGAATAAAGACTTCAAAGACATTGTTGATCTCAGGCTGATTATGAAAAAGAATTTTTCTGTCAATCTATAATTATTACCATGCAATATCTACAATTTCTGTGCAATATCCAGTCATTACCTGCCCAGAAATGTGTAATATCCATGCAACTGCATGTGTAAACTGTAAATTTGTACAGTTTTTAATCTTATTTTTATTTTTTATATTTTTCTGCTGATGCCTTGTTTATTTATTTATTTGTTTAGTATATCTTATATTTTGTATTTTGTATGATGCACATCTTTGTCTACTTACTGCTCTTTATCTACTTACTGTGTGTTCTGCTGTAACAATGAAAATTTCTCCCAGTGGGATAATAAAAGTCTCTTATCTTATCTTATCTTATCTTATCTTATCTTATCTTATCTTACCAGTTCAAAAATGGACAGATTGGGTCATATTTGTTCTTACTGGCTTATTTGTTTATTGTTCTGTATCTCATTTTTATGTTCTTATTAAATGATGTGGATTGTCTCCAAAATAACAACTTTACAGAAAGAGGAAAAAAACATCCTTTACTGTTAGCGTAAAATCATTGTAACCAGACATTTTTACAAGTAATTGTGGGCTGTTTCTTTTGGACCTTCCATCATGATATATATATATATATATATATATAAATATATATATATACACATACACACACACACACACACACACACACACATCCATGCATTCAGAAAGTTTTCACAGCGTTATGTTTTCATTTCGTTATGTTACAGCCTTATTCCAAAATGGATTAAATTCATTTTTTCCCCTCAAAACACCCCAAACTGACAAAGTGAAAAAAGATTGTTTGAATGTTTTGCAAATTAAAAAAAAAAAAACAACAACATCAAAAAATCACATGTACATAGGTTTTCACAGCCTTTGCTCAATACTTTGTTGAAGCACCTTTGGCAGCAATTAAAGCCTCAAGTCTTTTTGAGTTTGATGCTACAAACTTGGCACCTATTTTTGGGCAGTTTCTCCTGTATTTCTTTACAGATCCTTTCAAGTTCCATCAGGTTGGATGGGGAGCGTCGGTGCACAGCCATTTTCAGATCTCTCCAGAGATGTTCAGTTGGGTTCAAGTCTGGGCTGTGGCTGGGCCACTCAAGAACATACACAGAGTCATCTCGAAGCCAATCATAAGTGAATTATGATTTAGAATTTGATATCTAACGTTTGTTTGAATGTTTGATAAGATTGACTGTTGCTTATTTAGTAATGTTAATTGTTAAGTTTAATCTTGCTTAATTACATTAATGTATGCATGACGTCACTCTGCTGAAGCAGTAAGCTACGTGAGTAACGTAGAGAGATGTAGCGCAACAGTCTTTGACCATGACTACTCTGAACTAAACCATTTTCCTACATATATATAGAGAGAGAACTTTAATTTGCCATTTCATTCTTGTAACCTTAGCATTTTGGTTTAGTAAACAGCTGAAACTTTCAAAGAAGTCTTTGAAGTCATTGACTTAAGCTCAAGAAACTGGTCATAAACGAAACTTGGAGAAACTGCAACTACAAAGGAAGGTAAACTAAACTACATTGAAGTAGACGGTTGTACAGTTCGTTTAATTATGGAATGTTAAGACGAGGATCAACACGGAACGTTGCTTCGATGTCTGAGAGCTAAGATGAACAGGGTAATTACTGCTGCTAGTGGAAGCCAGCTGGAGGAGGAAATCAGCTTTATTTGAATGCTTGCTGCACTCTGCATGTGTCTTATTTACAAGAGTATTTGTGAACATTACGAAGACAGAGAAGCTTTGAACTTCTGGTGAACTGTGATAGTTAATGTGCACTAGCATAAAGGTGGTAAATGGCCGATGACTCAGCGAGTGAGAACATGGATTCTGATAGCCTGAAGAGGGCGCCAAAGCCCACAGAAATTGCCTCAGAAGAGAAAATAAATAGGCTGCGCAATAGAAGACAAGGAAAATTGGCACTGCTCGCTCGCAAGATGCACGATATTCAGCAAATGAAAGAAGTTGAAGATGATGTGGAAATAGTTGGAGTTGAATTGTCCCACGGCTTTCATCGCATATTTAGTGAATTTAAAGAAGCCAATGAAGAGATGGTTCAAAATTTATCAGAAGCAGAAAGGGAAGATGAGCAGTCCAATTGGTATAAGCCTAAATGTGATGCATTTGAAAGGTTTATTTTTGAAACTGGAAAATGGGTCTTAGAAATATGTAAAGGGCACAGTGAAGATGATGTCAATGCAGACATTATGCTAAAGGACAGTGTTTCAGCAACGTTCACACTGGGTGCTAGGAGTAGACACAGCTCTTCAACACAGTCTTCAATCAGCTCTGCACGCATTAAGGCCAAGGCAGAGCATGCAGCATTACTTGCACTTGCAGCGGCATTAAAGAAGAAACAAGAATTAGATGCTGAGGAATTAAAGTTAAAGGCTAAACGTGAACATGTTGAGATGGAGGCAGACATTGCAGCTGCTATTGCCAGATTGGAAGTATTTAGTGAACAAGAGGGTGCTTCTGATGACATGAATAATAATTATAATTTGCACAAGAATATTAAGGAGGAGCACAAGGCTGATTTTTCTGATTCACCTTTGAAAGAGGAAAGAAGACCTGTATCACCTCTTCTGGGGTCATTGTTACCAGCACCTGGTGCGCACAACAAGGCAGAAGCATCAGCTAGACGAATTCCTGACTCTAGTTACTCACAACTGTTAAGTGGCTCTGAGAAAGAACTCCACAAGAT
Organism: Pygocentrus nattereri; assembly: GCF_015220715.1. Classification (NCBI taxonomy): domain Eukaryota; kingdom Metazoa; phylum Chordata; class Actinopteri; order Characiformes; family Serrasalmidae; genus Pygocentrus; species Pygocentrus nattereri. The sequence goes on along the minus strand of NC_051237.1, from coordinate 24,168,365 downwards.
AATGCAATGCCAGAATGAAGTAACAGACCTACTAGTCATGCAGCAAAGTCTATCCCAGCTTCCTCAGAGAGAGGTTCTGGTGTTCTCTGGAGATCCACTTGCCTATAGATCATTTATGAGGGCTTTTGAATGTGCAATTGAGAAAAAGATGAACAGTGATCAAGACAAGTTGTTCTACTTAGAGCAGTATACGAGTGGCGAACCCAGAGACCTTGTACACAGTTGCAAACCACACAGCAGCCAGATAAAGGGCTTAGAGAAGCTAAGAGACTGCTTCAGTATCATTATGGCAATGAACTGAAGATAGCCACGGCTTACCTAGACAAAGCACTCAAATGGCCACAGATTAAAGCTGAGGATGCTAAGGGTTTGAAGACATATGCATTGTTTCTCATTGGATGTAGGAATACCATTACTGATGTTGAGTTTATGGAAGAGATGAACAATCCGAGCAATATGAGGACAGTGATGTCAAAACTCCCATACAAAGTCAGAGAACGTCGGAGGAACAGAGCATTTGACCTTCAAGCACGTCAAAGAAGACAAGCGAGGTTTGAAGACTTAGTCAACTTCATCGACTGGTATGCACAAGTTGTCAATGATCCTCTCTTCGGTGACATTCAGGAAGTAAACTCTGATGTAAAGGCCAAGTCCAAGTCAGTTGCAAAGAGCACTAAGAAGAATAATAACAAAGGAGCCAACTTTGCAACCGGTGTTTCCCCCATTGTGAAGGACAGCACACAGCCTCTTAAGGAAAGGGAACGGCAGAATACAGTCAAGTCTACTGACACTTCAGAAAAGGCTTGCTTGTACTGTGCAAGGGCGCCCACACTCAGCTTGTGTAAAAAGATTAAAGAACAGGAGCATTCTGAAAGAATACAGTTCCTGAAAAGTAAAGGACTTTGTTATGGATGTCTCAACAAGGGACATCTAAGTAAAGATTGTAAGAAAAGACTGACTTGTGCAGGTTGTGCTTTGAAACATCCAACGATACTTCATAAGACAAAGGAAAATAGTGGTTCAGAAGGGAATAACAGCCCCAGCGGACATACAATGTCGAATGCTCTTCTGTTACTGAATCAAGAAACTTGTGGATCTATTGGGGCTGGAGACAGTGAGTGCATTTTGTCAGTAGTACCTGTAAAGGTTAAATCAAAGAAAAGACAAGATTGTAGAGACGTATGCATTCTTAGACCCAGGTAGCTCCACTACCTTTTGCACAGAAGATCTGATGCACAGACTTAATGTACGAGGCAAGAAGACAGACTTCTTACTGTGTAATATGGGACAGCAGAAGAAGACTCAAGGACATGTCTTAACAGACTTGGAAGTGTGTGCATTAGAAGGAACCAATACATTGAGCTACCAAGGGTGTTGACCCAGCAACATATTCCTGTGAAGAAAGGTAACATTCCTAAGCAACAAGATCTAAGTAAGTGGCCTTACCTGTATGAAGTTCGTCTACCACACATTGAAGCAGATGTGGGACTATTGATAGGTGTGAATGCCTATAAGGCCATGGAACCATGGAAAGTGGTGAACAGTAGGGAAGACGGACCATATGTAGTGCAGACAGTGCTAGGCTGGGTCGTGAATGGCCTGAAACAAGAAAGCACAAGTGTGAATCCTGACACTCTGCAAGGCTGCATAGCGAATCGCATATCAGTGGAGACCATTGATGACTTGCTGGTTCAGCAGTTCAATGCAGACTTTCCTGAAAGGCGATATGAGGACAAGACAGAAATGTCTCAAGAAGATCATCAATTCATGCAATCAGTGACAAAATCATTACAGTTCAAGGATGGTCATTACCACATCGGATTGCCTTTAAAAAATGAAAACATTCAGATTCCAAACAACAAATGAGTAGCCATGCAGAGGCTGTTAGGTCTGAAAGGAAAACTAGAAAGAAACCCTCAGATTCACAGTGATTACTCTGGATTTATGGACAGCATGCTTGATAAAGGATATGCTGAAAGAGTACCAGAAGATGAGTTGCAGACAGATAAAGGGGTTTGGTATATCCCCCACCACGGGGTTTACCACCACAAAAAGAACAAAATACGAGTGGTCTTTGACTGCAATGCATCCTACAAAGGCTTTTCCCTGAATGGGCAGTTACATCAAGGACCCAACCTCACAAACACTCTCCTTGGAGTGCTGAACAGGTTTCGCAGACAGCCAGTGGCCATCATGGCTGACATTGAATCCATGTTTTATCAGGTTCGAGTTCAAGAGAAAAATGTAGACCTCCTTAGATTTTTGTGGTGGCCTGGAGGCAGTCTGGAAGAAGAGGCAGTTGATTACCGGATGTGTGTCCACATATTTGGTGCTACCTCATCACCAAGCTGCTCATGCTTTGCTCTTCGAAGAATAGTGGAGGATCTACAGGAAGAGACAAGGGATAAGGCAGCTCAGACACTCCTGACTAGTTTTTATGTAGATGATTGCTTGACTTCAGTGGAAACAGATTTAGAAGCAATTATGCTGGCCAGAGGTCTGAAAAATCTCTGTAACAAGGGTGGATTTCACTTGACGAAGTGGATGAGTAATTCAAAAACCTTTCTGTCATCAGTTCCTGAGCAAGAGCAAGCTACAGAAGTCAAGAAGCAGAAGCTTTCCAGCTTTGAAGTCAAGAGATGTTTTAAGCCTGCATGCTTTGGACCTGTCAAGACAGCACAGCTGCATAGTTTTTCGGATGCCAGCGAGGACAGTTATGGGACAGTAACATACCTTGTGTTAACCAATGAACATGATCAGAAGTCCTGTTCATTTGTAATGGCCAAGTCTAGAGTGGCACCACTCAAACAGATAACCGTACCCAGGATGGAACTTACAGCTGCAACTGTGGCAGTCAAGATGGACCAAATGTTAAAGCAGGAACTAGACATGCAGTTGGAGGAGTCATTGTTTTGGACTGACAGCATGACCGTCTTGAAATATATTGAAAATGATGGAGCTCGATATAAGACGTTCGTAGCAAACCGAGTGTCATTGATAAGAGAAGCCTACAAGCTGTCACAATGGAGGTTTGTGAATTCATCAGAGAATCCCCAGACCATGTCTCAAGATGTTTCACGGCAGAAAGTCTTAGAAAGAGAGCTGGATTGAAGGACCTTCATTCTTGCTAAGAGTTCATTGTTAGAAGATGATCCAGAGATTAAAGGACATGATGTGTCTTGTGTCATCAGAGCTAAAGAAGATGAAGATGCTTTGGGCAGGCTCATTGCATATTATTCTGATTGGCATTGCTTAAAGAAGGCAGTAGCATGGTTCACTCATCTCAAAAGGATCTTGCTGAACTTGAGCCACAAAAGAGCAGAGCTGCAAAGGACTAGCAGTGCATCAGATGTCGAACAAGATGGACAACATAGTACCATAGCTCAGGGAGTAAAACAATTCAAAGAAAGCCTGAAAGACTACTCCATCAATGTGAAAGATTTGACAAATGCTGAATATGATTTGATTTGTTACAGTCAACAGCTAAAATATGGAAAAGAGATCAAGACTACAGGGAAGGAACCAAGTTAGAAAGAGTAACCATATATACAAGCTGGATCCGTACCTCAATGAAGGAGTGTTGAGAGTTGGAGGAAGGTTGTGCAGGGCAGCGTTGCCAGAGGAGGCTAAGCATCCCGTTATCCTGCACAAAGACCTCTAGATTTCCACCCTTATTCTTCAACATATTCACCATCAGGTCAGACACTGTGGACAATCATGTTCTGACATAGCTCAGGCAAAAATATTGGATCCCACAAGTAAATTTTGCCATAAGAAAGATGTTATCGGATTGCTACACATGTCGCAGATTGTATGCAAGGACTGGTGACCAAAAGATGGCGGATTTGCCGGTGGAGAGATTGACACCAGACAGCCCACCCTTCACGTATACTGGTGTTGACTACTTTGGGCCATTTCAAGTTAAAAGAGGGCGGGTCATTTACTTGAAGAGGGCGTATTATTTACTTGTTTGACCATGAGAGCGGTTCATATAGAGGTCGCACACTCCCTGGACACCGATGCGTGCATCAATGCACTGCGCCACTTCATCAGTAGAAGAGGACAGGTTTCTGTTATCAGATCAGACAATGGAACAAATTTCATTGGCGCTGAAAGAGAGTTACGTGAAGTAATGCAGAACATGAATGACTCCAAGATCAAAGAAGAAATGCTGAAAAGATGAAATTCATGGATGATAGGCCACATTATCAACACTATGCCCGATTCCAAAGGCAATGTTCGGAGTGTGCAAGTGCGGACAAAGAGTAGCATCTTGGAAATACCTGTAACCAAGTTATGCTTGTTGCAGGAAGCAGCGTAAATGGACATAAAGGACTGTTAGAATGATGATTCACAGTTAAAATTGAAAATTTATAATATTTGTTTGCTTAAGAAAGTGAATGGCTCTATTTGATTTAAGTAATTGATGTAATCCCCATGCCTACACAATTAGGGGCCGGGCATGTTAGAGCCATAATGGAAATAAGTGAATTATGATTTAGAATTTGATGTCTAAAGTTTGTTTGAATGTTTGATTAGATTGACTGTTGCTTATTTAGTAATGTTAAATTGTTAAGTTTAATCTTGCTTAATTACATTAATGTATGCATGACGTCACTCTGCTGAAGCAGTAAGCTACGTGAGTAACGTAGAGAGATGTAGCGCAACAGTCTTTGACCGTGACTTCTCTGAACTAAACCATTTTCCTACATATATATAGAGAGAGAACTTTAATTTGCCATTTCATTCTTGTAACCTTAGCATTTTGGTTTAGTAAACAGCTGAAACTTTCAAAGAAGTCTCGCGTCATTGACTTAAGTTCAAGAAACTGGTCATAAAAGAAACTTGGAGAAACTGCAACTACATATAGTATAAAATAGAAATATAAAAAATCATTTTATGACCCATATTTTCTGAAGTCAGTGCCAAAGTTTTCTCTTCTCAAGATCTTCCAGAAATATTTCGTTTCTGTCTTTGATACATTTCTGAGTTCCAAAGAAATTGAAATACGCCTCTTTCCAAACAAATGGAGTTTGACATGTTATAACTCTAAGTTATAACTCTGAGCCCTCTCTAAAAAGCATCATTTCAGGGATTTACAACACGAGTTTAGTGGAACTGTTGACAGAAATCTAATACTTTTTTCACAACATGCAGTACATCTGTGCTGCAGTACCAGCCTCTCCTCTTCTGGAAGGTTTCTAGATGTTGGAACATTGCTGTGAGGATCTGATTGAACATTAGTGGGGTCAGGTACTGATGTTGGATGGTCAGTTCTGGATCACTCCAGTTTATCCCAAAGATATTGGATGGAACTCTGTCATTCCAGAGAACACAGCTCCACTGCTCCACAGCCCAGTGCTGGGAGGCTTTATACCCCTCTAGCCCATGCTGGGCACTGGTCCTGGTGACCTTAGGATCATGTGCAGCTGATCCAGAGCATCTTGTTCTATGGAGATTATACAAACTGTGTCAGTAGTGAGTGACGTTAACAGAGCTGAATCCGCTCATTAGGAGGACCGTCTGGATACTTTTGGACAGAAAAAGAATGCAGTTACTAAGAACCAAAAGTAGCCAAACAAAAAACACGATGAAAGCATATGGATCACTGAACTCTGCACAGCTCAACAGGTGCAGGTGTAAACACACAGGTTTAGAATGGATTTAAATCTGACCTCTTAAACCACTTCAGGAGGTCTGAGATGCATTTTAGCCAGATGTTGAAGGGTAAATACTCCATTGGAGTCTGGAAAGACCAAATATACGGTTTGCCTGACAGGTTGATCATGGATAATTCATTCTTGTGAAGGGATGTTACTGATATTAATATTAAATAATTCAGAGTAGGCCTTTCAATTAACATCGAAAGCATTTGGGGGAGGGTGATGGGTTTGTGTCTATCACACTGTGATGTGTCTGTAATGTTGAGCCTTTACTGTGACTAAAGGGCATTTCAATAGAGAAAAACTGTTATATATCCCAGATTTCAGTATCAGCTTATACTGTTGTTGAGCCTGGGGGCTTATGAGTGAGGGGCTCTTAATGGGTCAATGGCCAAATTCAGAGATTTATCAGCTTCCAGGAGGGTTAATGTGGAGAAGAGAGGGGCTAAAATTGTTAGGGGTGTTTTAGGGAGTCTTATTTTAGCAGAGGAACTGGGGCAGAGTGGTGAAAAAGGTCAAGTCCTGATGTTCTAGATGGAAATGGCTATTCCTGCAGATGTCATACACAGGGAGAGCTCTTAGCTGCTTCAACTGTGGCCACAGGATCAGTCAGTGCTCCAGGTGTGGGGGATAATGTTTAGACTGCAAAGGGATTTGGACATTCTGGTGAACGGATTTTGGAGGAGCTGTTGTTATAAAACCCCATGATACAGCCTAGGTTGTTGATTTGGGGTTTTGTGATATTGTATCTTGTTCATTTGGTGCAGTTGATTTCACACTAAAAAGGCTAAAGAGGACCAAAATACACATGTTGGTGTTTGTTTACTGATCAGAAATGTGTTGACCTCACATGTACCACCATAGAAATCGAAAATCAGAAAATAGAGACACTTAACATCTATGTGTGTAACATGGTTGGTATAGTGTAGTGGTTAACACCTCTGCCTTCTACACTGTAGACTGGGGTTCAATCCCCCACCAGGGCAAGGACCCTATGCTATACCAATAAGAGTCCTTGGGCAAGACTCCTAACACCACCTTGGCCTACCTGTGTAAAGGTAAATTGTAAGTCGCTCTGGATAAGAGCATCAGCCAAATGCCATAAATGTAAGAAAAGCGATAGTCATAAGCCTGACATGATGTCTGCTTCTTACTGACTCTTTAACCAAGGTTTACCAGCAAGGTCTGATGGTTGGTCAGAAATGCCTTCTGTTCATTTCTGCTCATCAGCTGCTATCAGCGGCAGCCCATGCCGAACTATAAGAAAGTAAAAAGTTAAAAGAGGTGGATTCTGAAGACAGTGAAGCCTTGATGTGTATACTATGTTGCTGAATCCTCACATTTGGTACAAACCAGTATAAAAACTAAACAGGCTTAACTTTGTGTACTGAGACTTGCAGTTCTTGTTCTGAGATTTTGACTGGTTCTGCCGATTAGTTTGCATGGCCATGTCAGTAGTCAGCACTGTTTAGAGACAGAAGAGATTCTCTTCATGGTGGAAACATCCTGAACTCAATCAGAAACCGTTGGGTACTATGAAAAATGGTGGATCACATGCCCAGCTTGCCCCTGTGGTTCCAGCGGACTCCTGGTACCGTACTGAGTTCTGTACTCTACCTAATAAAGCAAATGACAAAGGTTATTCCAGGTCGTGTCTTCTTTATTGAGATGTCAACCCCAGGCATGTCAGTGCGGTCTCAGTGCCAAATGAAACCAACGACAGTTCATTTCATAACATAATTATTCTCAGTTTTTCTCATGAGAAGTAGAGGAAAGTATTTTTTCCCTCATGGCAGTGCACTGTGTGATTCTTCCATTTACTTGTCTGGAAGACATTCTTTACGTGTCTCTGCTTGTCAAGTAAATGAACATATACATTGGATCACAAATCAAGATAAATAACAAGATCTCAGCAAAGAGAAGACAAACAGTTTGGATACCAACTTGAAATTCTTCTACAGTTCACACGCCTCACCTCTGGGACTATTTAATTTTGTTTACTGTTGATTTTATTTCCACACTGGTTCCAGAGATAAAGCATCTCAACATTATTAAGCCAAACTCTAACATTTACAGAAAGAAATCTGTGAAGTGATAGGAAAATCAGAAGAAGCTGTGATTTGTTATTTTGTTTGAACCTGTATTTAAGGGGGCAGTCGTGGGCTGGAGGTTAGGGAACCAGCCTTATGAGCAGAAGGTCGCCGACTTGATCCCTTGAGCTGACATGATATGACTGAAGAGCATGTGAGCAAACCCCCAACTGCTCTCTGGGCACTGTGGATTAGGGCTGCCCACCACTGTGGTGTGTGTGTTCACCAGTGTGTATGTGGTGTTTCACTGCACAGATGGGTTAAAAGGTGAACTTCCCCTTCGAGAGACTAATAAAAGGGCACCCCAGAACTTTACATGATAGTTCAAAGCACAAACAAATGACTTTTAATGTTTTGGCAGACCAGCTCGATTGTATTTCGGAAATATACGTGAATTTTGGTGAATTTTGTATTTAATGCCTTAATTTTAAAAAGTTGCCACAGAGGCAAAACAAGAGTGAAAAGTTTATAGAATATTCAAGTTATGCCATTTTGACACATTCCACAGTAAGCAGGTGAATTGGTAACAGGTGAGGTGGATGATTGGCTATAAAGGAGCATCCACCAAAGCTTCAGTCTCAGCAAACAAAGATGGGCTGTGATTCACCACTTTGTGCCAAACCTCATGAGAGAATTATCAAACAGCTCAAGAAGAATCTCAGTGCAAGATTGTGAAGAATTTCGGTCCTTCAACATCTACAGTCCATAATATTGTGAAAAAAGGGAATCCGGGCAAGGCTGGAAACCACTGCTCTGACAGAGCATCACCCTCGAGCCCTCAGATGGCACAGCATGAGAAATATGTGCTGTGGTCAGATGAGTCCATGTTTCAGCTTGATTTAGGGAAAAATGGATGTCAAGTTCTTCGTGCCAAAGATGAAGCAAAAGGCACAAAACCCTCTGTCCTGGTACAGGGGCACCAGTGCCCACAGCATGGGTGACCTGTATATATGTGAAGGTACCACCACCACCAGAGGCGTATATTGGGATTTTAGAGAGACACATGCTGCCGTCAAGATGATGTCTTTTCCCAGGTCATCCATGGTTATCTCAGCAAGACAGGAATGGTGAGAATGTTTCTTCACTCTTGCCTTTCTAATTTGTGAAATTATGTAATTATGAATACATGCACATTAATAATGGGGAGTGAATCACTGCTCCTCACATATTGACCATCCATGCTGCCTCCAACTCCTGTAATTTCCCCTGTTCTACCCAGACTGTGTGGAGAGAGTAGGTGAAGCTGCAGGCGATTCACTCTGGACTTTAACTGCTCAAACACCTTTTCAGTGCATGTTCTGGACTTACAGTGAGCATCACTGAGCCTACTGTCTGAATATGAGGTTCTGAATGGGGTGTAAACGGAAAAGCCCGGCTAATCCCTCATTACATTACAGATCCATTCACGTAGGTCACAGGGTGATGTCCTTCCTCTGGGTGAACCTCAGATTTAGACCTCTGCAAAACTACTCGCTGATGTATCTTCTCCATACCCATTTACTCGTTTATACTGATAACTGAAGAGAATTTCTCTGTTTATAAATCTTTCATAATCTTTTTAATACATGAAATTATTCTAAATTAAAATCACATTTTCATATTACAATGAGAAACGATAAAGCGTCTCTTCTCATTTATTCCTATGAAATGTTTTACTAACAGTTATAAGTCCGTCATGTGCTCCACCAATGACTGTTCACCATCGCTCTGGTGGGAAAGCACTGAATATCACCAGTGAACCACACATAAACACAGGTGTGGTGATGGAACCTGTCTGATGTTTGGCCTGATTTGTTGCTGATGTAATGAATCTCCTGTTTTCGGGTTTGATGTTCTCCTCCTTACCATCTCAACAGTGTTTCACCTGGCAGCGTTTTTGTGGTTCTTATCCAGAACCACCTACGGCTGAAGAACACATTCTAGAGAATTATAAGATACCCAGTACGCTGCTTGTTCTTTTACATCCCCTCATCCTGCTGCTCTGACTCCACACCAAGGTTTACTGCTGCTCCATGGCTGCTAAAGGGTTGTGAAAAAGTATTTGCCCCCCTCTTGATTTTCATTATTATTGCATATTTGTATGTAACATTAAACAAAGAGAACTTTTTAAAACCTAAAATAATTCTTTGTTATTTCATGTATTATAAAAGGAAAGGTATGTGAATCACACATGTGAAAAAGAAATCGAAAACCTGTTTTGTGCCCTTTAGCAGCAAAAACTGCAAACAACATTTCCCATAATTCCATCAGGAATTTGAGCTCACTCTTCTTTGCAGAGCTGCTTTAATTTCCAAAACCTTCATTTTTTGTTTCTTTTCAGCCGTTCCAGTGTGGATTTGCGTTTCTGGTTTGGGAAATGTTCTTCAGCATCACTCGATTCTTCTTCAGCTTCATCACATGGACGGATGAACAGACACCCTCCTTAAGACCCTCAGATATAGAGTAGAACTCATGGTTCCTTCAGTAACTGAGTGCTGTCCATGTCCAGAGGCAGTCAAACATCCCCACACCATCCCACCACCCACATGTCTGAATGATGGTCAGATGTTCCTGCTGTGAGACAGAATTCAGTTCACAGCAGATACAAAGGGATCTCTGTCGTGCTCAGTCTGGTCTAGACCATCATCTCAAAAGGCTTAGAGATTAATCAATCAATTTATTTCTGTTAATGTGAGATGAGCGTTGGTTTTTCTTTGGGTTAATGTTCTCTGCCTTGTTGCTCCTCGTTGAATGTCACTCATGCCCACTCTGCTTCTTCCAGTAGTTATGAACACTGAGGTTAACTGTGGCTGGAGAGACCTGCCGTTCCTTGGATGTTCTCCTGGAACCTTAGGTGACTTAAGTTCTTGCAGGCTGGCCAATCCCAGTAAAATTCTCCAACTCTGTGGTTTGGTGATGTCTGAGATTCTTAGTGCTTTATAAGCACTTTTTTAAATGGATAAGTGTCCAGTTTTTTGCTTATGTACTTTTGCATATGGGTTTATGTATAGTGGTAGTAATGATAGTAGTACTAGTAGTGGTAGTAGTGGAATTAGTAGTCGTAGTGATAGTAGTAGTACTAGTAGTGGTAGTAGTAGTAGTAGTGGTAGTAGTGGAATTAGTAGTAGTAGTGATAGTAGTAGTACTAGTAGTGGTAGTAGTAGTAGTAGTAGTGGTAGTAGTGGAATTAGTAGTAGTAGTGATAGTAGTAGTACCGGTAGTAGTACTAATAGTGATAGTGGAATTAGTAGTAGTAGTGGTAGTAGTACTAGAAGTTGTAGTAGTGGAATTAATATAATCACTTGTAGGTAGTCTGACCAGAGGAGGATGGGTACCCCCTTGTGAGCCTTGGTTCCTCCCAAGGTTTCTTCCTCAGTTCTGAGGGAGTTTTTCCATGCCACTGTGGCCCCTGGCTTGCTTACCTTGGGGTTTTTACATTCTTGTTAAAACTTTGTCTTTTCTGGAATTCTGTGAAGATGTTTTGTGACAACATGAGTTATAAAAAGCTCTATACAAATAAATTAGATTTGATCTGATTAGTAGTAGTGATGGTAGTAGTAGTGATAGTAGTGGTAGTAGTGGTAGGAGTAGCAGTGGAATTAGTAGTAGTAGTGAAAGTAGTAGTACTAGCAGTGGTGGCAGTAGTAGTAATAGTAGTAGGAGTGGTAGTAGTACTAGTAGTGGTAGTAGTGGAATTAGTAGTAGTGGTAGTAGTGGAATTAGTAGTAGTAGTAGTAGTAGTAGTAGTAGTGGTGATATTAGTAGTAGGAGTAGTAGTGGAATTAGTAATACTAGTGATAGTAGTACTACTAATAGTGGTAGTAGTGGTGGCGGTAGTAGTAGTAGTAGTGATAGTAGTAGCAGTAATAGTGGTAGTGATAGAAGTAGTAGTGGTTGTAGTAGTAGTAGTAGTTGTGGTAGTAGTGGAATTAGCAGTAGTAGTGGTAGTAGTAGTAGTAGCCGTTGTAGTGGTAGTAGTAGTAGAAGTAGTAGTGGTATTAGTGGAATTATTAGTAGTAGTGATAGTAGTAGTACTAGTAGTGGCAGTAGTAGTAGTAGTAGTAGTATTGGTAGTAGTACTAGTAGTGTCAGTAGTGGAATTAGTAGTAGTAGTAGTACTGGTAGTAGTAATAGTAGTAGTAGTAGTAGTAGTGGTAGTAGTGGAATTAGTAGTAGTAATAGTAGTGATAGTAGTAGTAGTGGTGGTGGTATTAGTAGTGTTAGTAATAGTATTATTACTAGTAGTTGTAGTAGCAATAGTAGTGGCAGTAGTGGAATTAGTAGTAATATTATTGGTAGTAGGACTAGTAGTGGTAGAAGTGGAATTAGTAGTAGTAGGAGTGGTAGTAGTATAGTGGTAGTACTGATAGTAGTAGTATTGGTAGTAGTACTAGTAGTGTCAATAGTGGAATTAGTAGTAGTAGTAGTAGTACTGGTAGTAGTAATAGTAGTAGTAGTAGTAGTAGTAGTAGTAGTGGTAGTAGTGGAATTAGTAGTAGTAATAGTAGTGATAGTAGTAGTAGTGGTGGTGGTATTAGTAGTGTTAGTAATAGTATTATTACTAGTAGTTGTAGTAGCAATAGTAGTGGCAGTAGTGGAATTAGTAGTAATATTATTGGTAGTAGGACTAGTAGTGGTAGAAGTGGAATTAGTAGTAGTAGGAGTGGTAGTAGTATAGTGGTAGTACTGATAGTAGTAGTAGTGTTTGTAGTAATAGTAGTGGTAGTAGTCAAATTAGTAGTAGTAGTTGTAGTAGTAGTAGTGGTATTAGTGATATTATTACTAGTAGTGGAAGTAGTCAAATTAGTAGTAGTAGTAGTTGTAGTAGTAGTAGTGGTATTAGTGATATTATTATTACTAGTAGTGGTAGTAGTGGAATTAGTAGTAGTAGTGATATTAATAGTACTAGTAGTGGAAATAGTAGTAGTAGTAGTGATAGTAGTAGTGGTAGTGGTAGTAGTAGTAGTGGTATTAGTGATATTATTATTACTAGTTGTGGCAGTAGTACTAGTAGTGGTAGTAGTGGAATTAGTAGTAATAGTGATAATACTAGTAGTAGTAGTTGTAGTAGTAGTAGTGGTAGTAGTGGAAGTGGTAGTAGTGGTAGTGGTAGTAGTAGTAGGGGAATTAGTAGTAGTAGTGATAGTAGTATTACTAGTAGTGGTATTAGTAGTAGCAGTAGTAGTAGTAGTAGTAGTAGTGGAATTAGTAGTAGTAGTAGTGGCTGTAGTGGTAGTAGAATAGTACTAGTAGTGGGATTAGTAGTAGTAGTGATAGTAGAAGTAGTAGTACTAGTAGTGGTAGTAGTGGGATTAGTAGTAGTAGTGATAGTAGTAGAAGTAGTGGTAGTAGTGGTAGTAGTAGTGGTAGTAGTAGTAGTAGTAGTGGTAGTAACACTAGTAGTGGTAGTAGTGGAATTAGTAGTAGTAGTGGCTGTAGTGGTAGTAGTGGTAGTAGAAGTAGTAGTACAATTAGTGGGGTTAGTAGTAGTAGTGGAATTAGTAGTGGTAGTAGTAGTGGTTGTAGTGTTAGTAGTAGTGATAGTAGTAGTAGTAGTGATAGTAGTAGTAGTAGTTGTTGTTGTAGTAGTGGAAGTAGTGGAAGTGGTAGCAGTAGTAGTGGTAGTACTGGTAGTGGTAGTACTACTACTAGTGGTAGTAGTGGTGGTGGTGGTAGTAGTAGTAATAGTGGTAGTGATAGTATTAGTAGTGCTAGTAGTAGTAGTACTAGTAGTGGTGGTAGTAGTAGTAGTGGTTGTAGTGTTAGTAGTAGTAGTGGAAGTGGTAGCAGTAGTAGTGGTAGTAGTACTACTACTAGTGGTAGTATTTGTGGTAGTAGTAGTAGTGATAATAGTAGTAATAGTGGTAGTGATAGTATTAGTAGTGGTAGTAGTAGTAGTACTAGTAGTGGTGGTAGTATTAGTAGTAGTAGGCATAATAGTAGTAGTTGTATTAGTAGTAGTAGTCGTAGTAGTAGTAGTAGTAGTAGTATTAGTGGTAGTAGTAGTAGTAGTGATAGTTTAACACCGCCAGGAAAGTTTTGATGAACTCTGGGTCGATATTGAGGATTTCAGAAATGTAGTGGATGTCACTGAGTGCCAGGTCATTTAATTTTTTTTCAATTTCTTCTAACCACCCTCTGAGAGCCTGACTTTATTATGCTTTTGTCTCTAATGCATCAGATAGAGCAGTGGTCACTGAAGGGTCAAATACACCTATAGATGTAATTCTATTAGTGTTGACTTGGGTGGGTAATGTAAGTTTGGTTTAGGTTGGTGTGTGAAACTAATAGGATCTGTTAATAATTTGATAGCAAGCATAGGTTTTGTGAGACAAATCCGGGCAGAGCCCAGATTAATAAATACCTTTACACTTTATTGCCCTGTTTGGCTGATCATAGGTCAATTGCTCATGACTACAGGTAAAGCTTAGTACTCATTTCTGATTTCAGGTAATCATTTCAGGTTAAGAAAAGAGTGAAACACATTGTGACTTAAAATCTGTGAGCCAAACCCACAGGGATGAATCCAATCATATAAAAAAAATTAAATAGTCAATAAAACCAATTTGTTCACTAGACAAGCTTCCTGAAGCCTACTGTGGAGGATGTAACAAAAGGGTAAAGCATCCCATGCCTCTTCCCAGGGAGGGGATTGGGCCAGAGATAAAATGCCACAGTTTATGAGAGCGTAGAACACCTGTGTGAAATCTTTCTTCAAGAGTTCTATATTGTTAGAGCCTAAATGAATAATCACATTGTGAACATATGAGCGCTTGGTGAGGAGGCTAGGGAGCTGCTGTGTAATGTCATTTACCTTGAGTCTCTGTTGAGGTATCTGACGATAGACTCCCCAACAATCTATGTGGGTGGCGGAGATTGCAGCATGAGTAGCAGGGTCCACTGAGAAAGCCAAGCATTGGCATCCAGCAGAGCAGACTGATGCCAGAAGAACTCGTCATCACAGTTGTGTGTGAAAACTGAAGCCAGAGAATCCCAGACGACCCTGTTCCTCCGCAACTTCCTCCATCTCATTCCTGGGGACCCCAAGCCGCTCCCAGGCCAACTTCGAGATGTAATCCCTCCAGCAGGTCCTAGGACGACCCCGGTAGGCTATGCCTGCTACACCCCCACCGGGAGGCGTCCAGAGGGCATCTGGATGAGATGCCTGAGCCACCTTAGCTGGCTCCTCTCAATACTCCGAGCTCCTCCTGGATGACCAAGCTCCTCAACCTCCTCACCTCTCTGCAAAGGACTCATTTCCGCCACTTGCCAAATGCCAAATAAATATTATAAAAACATATAATGAAAGTCCCCAGGAGTCGTGTCACTGGTGTTACTGCATAATTAAAAATCTCTTATTTTGAAATAAAAGTCACACTGATGACATCACACTGATGACTTCCTTTGACCTATTTTCTAAGGATCTATGAAGAAAAGCTCCTGGTAAGTCCACTGCATCTTTCAGTTCTCAGAGATTTTTTCATTCAGCTGGATTAAATTCCATATTTTAGTGGATGTTCCATGATTGACGTGTGGTTTGATGCTCTGTAGGTGTTGTTTTGTAAAACAAACCATTTTATATATATATATATATAAACACACTATGTGTCCAAAGGTTTGTGGACATACTTTCTTATTAGTGAATTCAGCTGCATTAAGGTTACTCACTACTGATCCTAAGGTTTCCACGCCCAGTGCTCAGCATGGTCTAGGTGGGTATAAAGCCCCCCAGCATTGATCTGTGGAGCAGTGAAACTGTTCTCTGGAGTGATGGACCTCCATCCAATACCTTTGGGATGAGTTGGAGTCACCCAGACCTGACCATCCAACATCAGTACCTGACCTCACTAATACTCAATCAAATCCTCACAGCAATGTTTAACATCTAGTGTACAGCCTTCCCAGAAGAGTAGAGGCTGCTACTGCAGCAGAGGAGGACAAACTGCTTTTTAATACTCTTCATTTTGGAAGAAACGCTGAATGAGCAGGTGTCCACAAACTTTTGGCCATATAGCGTATATCACTGCTTTCTGCACAAAACCCTGTCTCTCAATTTTTGTTGTTTTTCAGGTTTTGACATAATTGAAAATTGCCTGTTGTAGTTTACACTGTGTATGAATTTAAAGATGAATGGACTAAAAGAAACGGCCCAACATGACTTGGACAAAATTCTGGTTCCATTGACTTCCATTAAAAGTAACGTAGGTTTTTTCCTCCTGTAAAGTCACCATCCTGGAGATTTGAGGTTTTATTCCGACAGCAGTGATAAATATGTCCAATACAAATTCCACTCGGCTGTTTTTGTACTGGACTTGCTTGACTTTGGGTTTAAGTTATCTGGCCAAATGATAAATCCTGCTTTGTAAAACAGCCTTTTAAAAGACGCATTTTCTCAGGACATCTGGATAAGTTTAGTCTTAAAATGAAAACTGACCAATAAGAGCGATCCTTACTTTGTCTGCTGTTGAATTCTGGCTTAATTTATCTGGCTAGCTGTGAATTCCTGCACTGTGGAATATGAAACAGTCATAAATATTGTTTGTCAGTATTTGTCTTTGCATTTTTATTACTGTGTATGTTTGTGTTTATGTTATGTTTTATGAAGCTTTTCAAATATAAGCTATTTTATAGAGCCTTTTAACTCGGCTCAGTTCTGTCGACGCTGTTCTCACATACACGCCTCTCTTTTTCCATTTCTAGTCCCACAGGTCCCTCTAGAGGGGAGCAGGAGTAATGTCCGAGAGGGCCTAGTATTTACCCCTTTACTCAGGAAACATTACTGACTACTGACTAACATTACTGATTACTTCTCTGAGGCTCTTTTTTAACACAACATTATATGGCAGCAATGTTCTGCACTAACAACATTTCACCTGGATGTTCGTACATAATGACCAATGATAACCAATGATAATATAAGCTGGACCAATATCTTTCAGGAATCACCCAGGAAAATGGTTCTGCAATCGTACTCCAATCAAAAGTTTACAGTGCCTATACTAAGTTAGAACTTTGTCAATGTAATACGAGATAATTGTTAAACCTTAACGTTCCTGTAGCCACTTCGTGACTTGACCACAATATTAAACTAAAGTGCGTAGAAACATCATTAAATCTATATATTATAAAAATCCAGGCTTGCAAACTGCATCTTTACTCAAATTCGCATTTGTATTATTTGTTATTTCTCGTTAGTAACTCAGTTCTTTCCTTTTACATTTTTTTCACACTTATAGGGCAGCGATTTACAGGGTCCCTAAGGGGCCGTGCTTAAAAAGAAAAAGAAAAATTTAATGGCATTGCGTTCGCTCGCAAATGTTTTGCATTATGTGGCAATGGTTTGCATTCGCTGGCCAAACCTGTGCATTGCTTAAGCTCAGAGACGAAGCAGCTCATAGAATTTAATGCGTCTCATCTCAAATCAAATCAAATCACATTTATTGTCACATCTCTTTTACACAGGTGGTGTAAAGTGAGTGAAAATCATAGGTGTGTAGCCCCCTTATAGAATTTAAATATATATATATATATATATATATATATATATATATATATATATATATATATATATATATATATATATATATACATATACACACCACATATACACAATACACACTCGTATTGCCCAGTAATAAGTTATGAAATGTGCTGCTGTTCACATTCCGTATGTGCAGTTAGTCTGAGGTAGATAATAAATGAGATGCAGGTTCTCAGGGATAGAACACTGATATAGAATCTTCCAGATTGTACAGGATACAGATAAAAGATGTATAAGATGTCAGTCTATATGTGTGAGTACAGAATGAAACATGATTCTGCTGTTAGTGACTCAAACAAGTTACATTTACAGACACTGCAGAGAACACCTGCTGAATAAAAACTCAGCTCAGACTGGCGAAGCTGGAAAACAGCTTTCCCTTTGCTGCTGGAACACTGAGAATTCCCCTGTTGTGGGACTATTAATGATTATCTTACCATAGCAATGCTAAAAACAAGCAAGCAAGCAAGATTTATTTATGTAGCGCTTTTTACAACAGGTGTTGTCACAAAGCAGCTTTACAGAACAATCAATACTACAGAAAGAAAGAAAAGAAAAATCTGGGTCTGAGCCTCCATGAGCAAGCCAGCAGCAATGGTGGCAAGGAAAAACTCCCTAAAAGAGGAAGAAACCTTGAGAAGAGCCAAGACTCAGAAGGGGAACCCATCCTCCTCTGGTCGACACCAGTCAGCAAACATTGTTACTGTGAAGTTTTATAGAACAAAGTGGGGGAAAAAAAAGAAAGCAGTGGATAATTTGATTAGTTTATGATTATGCAGCAGCAGCAACAGCGGTGGTCAAGCTGATGGCTGGTGAGCAGTGGCACCCGATCAGGGCAGAAGGGCAAACAACATCAGCCACACAGGATGGGCAGCTGTTCAACTCGGCAAAGAAAAGAAGAAAACACAGAGTCAGTTCTGTCAAGAGTGGCTGACCACAGATTACAGTATAACAGAGCAGCAGAGACTCCGGCAGGTCTAGATCTGACAGGGAAGACTAATCACCAAAGGCTCGACTATACAAGTAAGTTTTTAGCCTAGACTTAAAGACTAAGGCTGTGTCTGAGTCCTGAACATTATCAGGAAGATTACTCCAAAGCTGGGGGGCTTTGGATGAGAAAGCTCTCCCCCAATGTAGCTTTGTAGAGATCATGCATTTCTTAGTTTAGCGATATTGCAGAGACGCAGGAAGGCTGTTCTAGTGATATTAGTTATATGTGCGTCGAAGGACAGATCAGGGTCCATCATGACACCAAGATTTTTAACAGATGAGCTTGAACTGAGAAACTATTAAGTTTAAGTGTTAAGTTAGACAGTTTGTTTCTAGCTGCTTTTGGACCAAGAAGCAGGACCTCTGTTTTATCCGGGTTAAGTAAGAGAAAGTTGCTAGACATCCAGTCTTTTATGTCTTTTACACAGTCCTGAATCTTGCCAAGTTTGATTTTATCATCCGGTTCGCTTGATATATATAACTGAGTGTCATCGGCATAGTAGTGTAACTTTATACTGCGTTTACTGATAATGGTGCCCAATGGTACCATATATATTGTGAATAATATAGGCCCTAAAACAGAGCCTTGTGGAACACCATACTTTACTTTTGCAAGGACAGATGATTCACCCTTTACATTAACAAACTGATAGCGATCAGTGAGGTAGGACCTGAACCAAGAAAGACCTTTTCCTCTTATCCCTACAAGGTTTTCCAGTCTATCTCATAAGATACCATGGTCTATTGAGTCAAATGCTGCTCTAAGATCAAGAAGAACTAGCAGAGACACATTTCATTTTTCAGAGAATAATAAAAGATCATTTACAATTTTTACTAGTGCTGTTTCTATACTGTGATATGGCCTAAAATCAGACTGAAAATGTTCAAATAGGTGATTCCTATGCAAATGAGAAGTTAATTGTTTTGCTACCGCTTTTTCCAAGATCTTAGATATAAAGAGGAGATTCAAGATAGGTCTATAATTTGATAAATCACAGGGATCCTGGTTAGCTTTCTTAATCAGCGGTCTAATTACTACAAGTTTAAAAGTTTTTGGGATGTATCCAAGGCTAAGAGAGGAGTTTATTTTTGGCAGAATAGGCTTGGTTATTTCTGGTAAAATTTCCTTGAGTAAACTGTAGGACTCAAATCTAAAATATAGGTAGATGATTTTGCGGAAGAGACAATTTTCATTTATTAGTTCATTTTCTTGAAGTAAGGAAAATGATTCCAGCCTCTCTGCAGTGACTGTAATATTCTCAGGATTTAGACTGGCATTATAAGGCAGCAGGTTTGTAGAGTTTATCTGTGTTTCTGAATTTTCTGCCTAATTATTTCGATTTTATCACTAAAGAAATTCATAAAATCATTGCTGCTATAGGCTGATGGCATCTGGGGTTCAGTGACTGTTTTATTCTCTGTTATTTTAAAAATTATGCTAAATAGTAGTCTAAGATTGTTCTTATTGTTTTCTATGAGAGAGGAGAGACAGGCTGATTGTACTGCAGTAAGAGCTCTTCTATGCACGGGTATGATCATTATATCAATGGGCGAGTACTATTTTATTTTTTAATGGAGTCAAGCTACCCAGAGTAGATTGAAAAGTATCCTCTAAACACTTGGTCATAATATCTAACTAGGTAGGATTAGATGGACTGCTGACAGAAGCTGATAACTGAGGAAGGTTTCTGATAAAGCTGCCAGCTGTGGAAGAAGTTATAGTCCACTTGATGCGATAACATGGTGATGATCGCACATTACCACTAAACTGGATTTCATAAGAGATTAAGTAATGCTCTGAGACGGCTGTGCTCTTGGGGAGAATGGCTAAGTTATCTATGTCTACACCAGAGTTCAGTATTAAGTCAAGAGTGTGGTTGTGGTAGTATGTGGACCCTTTTATAATTTGGGTGAAACTATGGAGTCTATGATAGATATAAATGCCTTACATAGTGTCAATGTGGAGATTAATGTCTCAGGCAATTATTATTTTACTTGAGAGAACGTTATTAAGCTTGATAGAAACTCAGAGAATTCCTGTAAGAACTGAGAATACGGCCCAGGCAGCCTGTAAATTGTAATTAATAAAAATGAGTTTTTATTTGTTCCTTGATCAGTATATTAAGTAAATGTATATCCTACTTTCTGGCTCATGCCTAAAGCTTTAGTATGAATGGTTGCTATACCTCCACCCTGGCCGCTTAAACGAGGGCTATGTGCATAGCTGTAGCCTGTGGGAGTGGCGTCATTTAGACTAAGGTATTCATCGGGTCTAATCCATGTTTCTGTGAGGCACAGAGCATCAAAATTGTGATCGTTAATAATTTAATTTACAATAATGGCTTTAGATGTAAGGGATCTAATGTTAAGCAGTCCTAGTTTTAGAGCAAAGGTGTGGTCATTGCAAACTGATATAACTGGTCTGATATGAATGAGGATACTAGAGCAAACTTTTTGGAGATTTTTGATGCAAGGATTTTTGAACAGACACAGTCTCAATTGGGAGGAAACTAAGTGGCAGCTCAAGGCCATGTGCTACATGAGGATTTGTATTTATAGAATAAGTATTTGTATTAGCTCTTGTCTTATTTACAGTATAAGTGCTAGCAATAGACTTATTTTTAGCAGCAACACTAGCATTATTAGCTGTAGTGTTTCTATTTTTGGTGCTACTTACGAGGCCTTTGCTTTGAAGTCAGTGGATGGCCCTCTCAATGTTCCATGAGAGGACGACGGATCCCGAGGTATAGGTGAAGGCGTAGGCGGTGAACTGAGGGTGGTGAATCGGTTGCAGGAGGTGAAGACCGGCTGGGGCGGCGGTGAAGGTCTGGAAGGTCCTCTGCCGCGCTGACGTTCCTAGGGACCAGGTGGGGCTGGGGCTGGGGCTGGCGTGAGAACGGCATCTCCCAGTGTATGAAGAGACAAGGCTGGCACGACCACAGAGATTGAAACTTCCTGGGCGGCTTCGAGCTGCAACTTCTGCTGAAGGAGATTGTCCTGCCTCTTCAGGAGGGCGGCGATCTGCCGGTCCAGCCGGGCCAACTCTGAGCTCAGGGCCTGGAGAGCTCGGTCCTGAGAATACGCCATGTTGAGTGGGCTGAGGAAATATCTGTGTAAGAGAAAAGGAAAGAGAAAGAGACGGAGAAAACACTATAAGAGTAAAAAAAAAGGATGAGAGGTGAGGGGGTTAGCGGATTGGTAAGTGCTAATTATTTAAGTGAAGGTTGAATGCTGCTCAATCTGAAGTTCTAAGCTGTAGTGGTCTCTGTCGCTCGCAGTGACAACAGAGCTCTAATGTAGGCAACGTCATTGGGCACCTCTGGTCCTACGTTTACTTGCTGTCTGACAAGCAAGTGTTTTGTGAGGAATGCGATTTTTTGAGAGGGGAAGGAACATCATTAACTTTTCTTTTTTTTTTTAACCATGGCCCCTTAGAGGCTCCATAGCAATTTGCCTATACCTTTTAAATACACTATATTTTCAAAAAGTATTCACTCCCCGTTCCAAATCATTGTATTTATGTGTTCCAATCACTTCCATGGCTACAGGTGTATAAAGCCGAGCCCCTAGGCCTGCAGACTGCTTCTATAAACATTAGTGAAAGAATGGGTCACTCTCAGGAGCTCAGTCAATTCCAGCGTGGTACCGTGATTGGACTCCACCTGTGCAACAAGTCCAGTCAGGAAATTTCCTCACCCCTAAATATTCCACAGTCAAATGTGAGTTGGATTACAACAAAGTGGAAGAGATTGGGAACGACAGCAACTCAGCCACGAAGTGGTCAGCCACGTAAAATGACGGAGTGGGGTCAGCGGATGCTGAGGGGCATAGTGAGGTCACCAACTTTCTGCAGAGTCAGTCACTACAGACCTCCAAACTTCATTTGGCCTTCAGATCAGCTCAAGAACAGCATAGAGAGCTTCATGGAAAGGGTTTCCATGGCCGAGCAGCCACATCCAATCCTTACGTCACCAAGCGCAATGCAAAGTATGGAATGCAGTGGTGTAAAGCGCCACCACTGGACTCTAGAGTAGTCTCTGTTTCTGATTCTAGAGGAGTTCTCTGGTGTGACAAATCATGCATCAATCCAATCATCTCCGTCTGGCAATCCAATGGACGAGTCTGGTTTTGCTGGTTGCCAGTAGAACTGTACTTCTCTGACTGCATTGTGCCGAGCGTAAAGTTTGGTGGAGGGGGGATTATGGTGTGGGGTTGTTTTTCAGGAGTTGGGCTCGGCCTCTTAGTTCCAGTGAAAGCAACTCTTAATGCTTCAGCACCAAGAGGTTATGGACAATTTCATGCTCCCAACTTTGTGGGAACAGTTTGGGGACGGCCCCTTCCTGTTCCAACATGACTGCACACCAGTGGACAAGCAGGTCCATAAAGACATAGATGAGCCAGTTTGGTGTGGAAGAACTTGACTGTCCTGCAGAGTCCTGACCTCAACCCGATAGAACACCTTTGGAATGAATATGAGCGGAGACTGTGAGCCAGGCCTTCTCGTCCAACATCAGTGTCTGACCTCACAAATGTGCTTCTGGAAGAACCGTCAAAAATTCCCATAAGCACTCTCCTAACCCTTGTGGAAAGCCTTCCCAGAAGAGCTGAAGCTGTTATAGCTGATAAAGGGTGGACATCATATTAAACCCTATGGATTAAGAATGGGATGTCACTCAAGTTCATATGCGTGTGAAGGCAAACGACCAAATACTATTGGAAATATAGTGTGTGTGTGTGTGTGTGTGTGTGTGTGTGTGTGTGTGTGTGTGTGTGTGTGTTTGTGTGTATATACATAATTTATACATCAGGTAGTATGGCACAAAACATATAAACAAATTTGAAGCTCTTTTCAGAATGATACATTTTTATTCTTGTAAATTTTTTCTTTTTATATATATATATATATATATATATATATATATATATATATATATATATATATACATACACACACACACACACACACATATATATATATATATATATATATATGTGTGTGTGCTGAGCTGCTGAGAGATCAAAAAGGATCAGGACAGAAGACAATTTGTAGCCAAATTATGTGAAAGTTCCCTGCTAGCTGGGACAGGGCTGCAACAGTTAGTCGACATAATCAACAACATCAGAAGTCCCATGACTCCTATGAGGAGTCTAGGTAATAAAGTCCAACTCTGGGAACAGCAGAGAGGGAAATAGCTCAGCATTGGGACTTCCCAGAGGATTTTGGGAAGTGTAGTTCTTGTCCTGTGGATCATCTGCAGTAGTGACAATAACTGTCTCGCTGCGCCGCTCCGCAGCTAAAATGCTGTATGCATGAAAGGCCAGCTTGTTCGAGCTGTAGCGCTCGCACTGCTGCACCACTCGCCATGCAGAGGCAGCATGTGTAAACCAGGCCTAACGCTACTCCCAAATGGTAAAAGTGTTTTCTTCCACTTCATTCTTCAGCTAATTAACATTAGCATTGTAACGCTTGTTAGTTTACCTGTCGGAAAACAGGGTCTCATTGATTGTGTTGCTAAGAGAGGCTATTTCAGTTGTGCTAGCTAAAACGTGGGAACATCACCTCAATGAAGAGAGCCTTGTTCGGACATCATTCGGACTAGGTCTCATCTCAGTCTCTACATTATTCAGACTAGGTCTAGTCTCAGCCTCTATGTCATTTGAAATCTGTCTCGTCTCCATCTCAACATCATTTGATCTCAGTCTCGTCTCAGTCTCTCCATTATTTGGACTCAGTCTCATCTCAGTCTATGCATCATTTGGACTAGGTCTTGTCTCAGTCTCTACATCATTTGGACTCGGTCTCATCTCAGTCTCACCATCATTTGGACTAGGTCTCGTCTTAGTCTCTCCATCATTTGATCTCAGTCTTGTCTCAGTCTCTCCATCATTTGGACTCAGTCTCGTCTCAGTCTCTCCATTATTTGATCTCAGTCTTGTCTCAGTCTCTCCATCATTTGGACTTGGTCTCGTCTCCATCTCTACATCATTTGATCTCAGTCTTGTCTCAGGCTCGTCTCAGTCTCTCCATTATTTGGACTCAGTCTCATCTCAGTCTATCCATCATTTGGATGATGTCTCATTTCAGTCTCTCCATCATTTGCACTAGGTCTCATCTCAGTCTCTCCATTATTTGATCTCAATCTTGTCTCAGTCTCTCCATCATTTGGACTTGGTCTCGTCTCAGTCTCTGCATTATTTGGACTAGGTCTCATCCCAGTCTGTCTATCATATGAACTAGGTCCCATCTCAGTCTCTCCATCATTTGGACTTGGACTTGTCTCAGTCTCTACATCATTTAGGATCAGTCTCGTCTCCGTCTCTACATCATTTTATCTCAATCTTGTCTCAGTCTCTCCATCATTTTGACTTGGTCTTGTCTCAGTCTCTCCATTATTTGGACTAGGTCTCATCTCAGTCTCTCCATCATTTGGACTAGGTCTCGTCTCAGTCTCTCCATCATTTGATCTCAGTCTTGTCTCAGTCTCTCCATCATTTGGACTCGGGCCTGTCTCAGTCTCTCCATTATTTGATCTCAGTCTTGTCTCAGTCTCTCCATCATTTAGACTAGGTCTTGTATCAGTCCCTATATCATTTGGACTATATCATTCATCTCAGTCTCTACATCTTTTGGGATCTGTCTTGTCTCAGCCTCTCTGTCATTCAAACTCAATCTCAATCTCTACATCATTTTATCTCAATCTTGTCTCAGTCTCTCCATCATTTGGACTATGTCTCGTCTCAGTCTGTACCTCATTTGATCTTAGTCTCGTCTACGTCTGTACATCGTTTGGATTCGAGGTCTTCTCTGTATCTGCATCATTTGATCTCAGTCTCATTTCAGTCTCGACATCATTTGGACTTGGTCTCAGTCCCTACATCATTTGGACTCAGTCTCATCTCAGTCTCTACATCATTTGGAATCTGTCTCCTCTCAGTCTCTATGTCATTTGGACTTTGTCTCATCTCAGTTTCCACGTCATTTCGACTGTGTCTCATGTCAGTCTCTACTTCATTTGGACTTGGTCTAATCTCAGTCTTTACATGCATTGGACTCTGTGTCATCTCAGTCTCAACATCATTTAGACTAGGTCTTGTCTCAGCCTCTAAGTCATTCAATCTCATCTCAGTCTCTATATCATTTGATCTCAGTCTCATCTCAGTCTCTACATCCTTTGGACTCTGTCTCATCTCAGTCTCGACATTATTCGGACTAGTTTTTTTTCCCAGTGTCTACATCATTTGGACTAGGTCTCGTCTCAGTCTTGTTTACTTTTATTTCTTGAAGAAAAACAGGAGTGGAGACATGAGGAAAAAGAAGTTTAATGCACGCGCTTCTTCCCACCAAGCGAGTCTGTCTAGCTAAGGCATTCATCACTCTTATAGTCACTCCGGTAAAAGCACACCCACAAGTTGTCTCTTTGACTCAACAACCCCAAAAGCCCCCTCTCCCCACTTGATGGCTGGCTGCCTCTACCTTTGTAATTAAAATAGAGGTGTTGAGGTCCACCCAGGAATTTACAGTCTCCCTTGTGGCTAGATTTGGAGGTATAGATAACTAGATGTCAAGATTGGCTAACTATTGGGGGTCATTACATGACAATGGACTGCTCTCCACAGCCCCCACACATCACCCAAGACAAAAAGGTACAGAATGCAAATGAGATTAACCCAAATGGCAAGTGAAAACAGAGGTTTAAATTAAAAAAAGCAAATAAAGCAAAATAAAGTAAAATAATATTTAACAGTCTCTACATCATTTGGACTTGGTCTAGTCTCAGGCTCTCCATCGTTTGGACTCTGTCTCATTTCAGTCTCTACATCATTTGTACTAGGTCTCATCTCAGTCTCTACAATATTTGATCTCAGTCTTGTCTCAGTCTCTCCATCATTTGGACTTGGTCTTGTCTCAGTGTCTCCATTATTTGGATTAGGTCTCAGTCTCTACTTCATTTGGACTAGGTCTCGTCTCAGTCTCGCCATCATTTAGATTCTGTCTTGTCTCAGTCTCTACATCATTTGGACTCAGTCTCATCTCAGTGGACGTAAGTTTAAATATGAAGATCTGGTCTGGTGTCACACCTTGATGTCGTATTGTCCTCCTCCATACAGGTCTAATCTCTTGTAGGCAAAGGCTTTGTACATTTTAGACTTCAAATCTTCAGGCTTCACCTGTAAGTGACAGAATGTAAACAGTGAACATGTTCAGATACATTTAATCAAAGCTAGTGAGGAATCTGAAATAGTGAGTCTGAACTACAGTGAGGAAGCTGATCATGACTTAAACACTGGACAGAAAAACTGAATGAAATTTGAACATTATTGTTCTCCACTGTAATAACCTTTACACTAATAATCGTTATTTAAGAGTTTCTGTTGGAAACTTTACTGCCAGACTTTTTAACCATCATTTTACAAGATCATTTTAACCACTGAAGTGAATCCAGATACAAATATGAGAATATAAGCCTATAAGTTATTCATCTTTTCACAGATGTTCTGCTCCTCCTGAGTTGCAGGACGCTCTTCACTCCACTCTCCAACCTTCTCTGAGGACATGATGCTTCACTGCTGGAAGTTTCTTCCGCTGAACAATGTAAAATGTGAACAAAGATCTGAGCAGGTTTTCATTTCTCTTCCTGCAGCTCCTCTATTTATATTGTCAGGATCACTGACTCATTCACAGAACTAGATAATGTGGGTGGAGTATGTGGGCATGAACGTATGTAAAGTTATTTTTTTAGCTTCATTTGTATTGTTCTTTAATGTTAGCAGGTCAATATACTAGTAGTGGTCAGCCATAACATTCTGCTCCCCCCCCTTGTTTCTGTGCTCACTACACTTCATTTTATCAGCTCCACTTACTGTATAGCTGTACTTTGTAGTTCTACAGTTACAGACTGTAGTCTATCTGTTTCTCCGATACTTTGTTACCCTGTTCTTCAGTGGTCAGGACCCCCATGGACCCTCACAGAGCAGGTACTATTTGGGTAGTGGGTCATTCTCAGCATTGCAGTAACACTGACGTGGTGGTGGTGTGTTAGTGTGTGTTGTGGAGTTTTTAAACACTGTGTCCACTCACTGTCCACTCTGTTAGACACTCCTACCTTGTTGGTCCACCTTGTAGCTGTAAAGCCAGAGATGATAGCTCATCTGCTGCACAGTTTGTGTTGGTCATCCTCTAGTCCTTCATCAGTGGTCACAGGGCGCTGCCTACAGGATGCTGTCGGCTGGATTGTTTTGTGATTTTTTTGTGATTTTTGTGATTTTGGTGAACTAACATGTTAAGCAGCATGTCACCAGAGAGAATGGTGGTAACACCAACTGAAAAGTTTAGCAAGGATACTCTAGAGGTCCCTGAACCAACACAAAGTCTTCTATTTAGTTCTCTCCTTTCAGTTAAGCTGTCACAGTCAGATCTGCTGGAGTCATTAGCCACACTCTGGAAATGTTCACATACCCTGTTCACATACCATGTACAAACAGACAGAATAAAACTAATTCCCTCTCCCTGCCTTTTTTTCCCAAGTATACGACCGCCCACATGTCCGGCCGGACACTGAATGACGACTGACTGTGGAGCCCTCCTGCTACCCATTTCAGACCAGCTGCCAACGCCCCAGCTACTGCCACCTGCTTTGGACTAGCTGCCCACCCTACATTGAAGTTTTCATTGACTCTTAGCGATTACTACTTCTACTACTACTACTGCTATTAATATTAGTAGTATAATAACTCTGTAGGTAGCTTGACCAGAGGAGGATGGGTCCCCTCTTGTGAGCCTTGGTTCCTCCCAAGTTTTCTTCCTCAGCTCTGTGGGAGTTTCTCCTTGCCACTGGTGCCCCCTGGCTTGCTTACCTCAGGGTTTTACATTCATGTTAAAACATTGTCTTTACTGGAATTCTGTGAAGCTGCTTTATGACAACATCAGTTATAAAAAGCGCTATACAAATAAATTTGATTTGATATTTTTGACTTTTATTTTCCATAAAAGGTAACCTTGGTGTGAAAGTAGAGGAGGCAATTTATAGGGCAAGATGGAGGCAGATGATCCGCTGTGGCGACCCCTAAAGGGAGTAGCCGAAAGAAGAAGATTTTCCATAAAAGGTAACCAAACCACCCCACCCCCAAGGCGGAGACTACAGTAAAGCATTTTTTTTATTCTGACACTGAATAGTCCTTCAAGAGAGAGAAACACTCAGAACTCAAGACTAGAAGATTTTTACCGATTAAAGACCAAGTGAGACTAACGTGCTTGTGGCAGCACAAACTCAAGACTAAGCAGATATTAGTGTGTGGGCGCCCCTTAACCAGGTATCCACAGTTATCACTGATCAGCCTTAATTAGTCCTTCCTGCCCTGTAGCTCCTCCTCTGCCGGTTACAGGTTCCTGAGACCTTTAAAACATGCAAGGCCTTTTGCTAATGAAGATAATGGAGAAAATTTTCGGAGAACATTTTGTACCCAGACAAACTGTTTTGGGTTCTGATTTGGTCTGGTTTCAACCCTGTTCTTTTGCATGTTGCTCCACCCTGGACTGCCTGGGCAGTGTTCGTCAGTCTTAGCCAGATGTCCTGGCTTTCTCCATTTCCAAGAAATGCCACTGGCCATTTAGCAGCTGGTATGGCCAGCCTGTGGATCATTTCTGTCATCTCTTCTGTCCTTCTGCCCTGGGGAAGGGTCTTTTGCCATAGAGAAGGAGCTGGAAAGTGTCGCCTGGGTGGACCAGCTCTGCATGGATGTGCAGCTCAGCCAGCTCGATCTGTATAAAAGGGGCAATTTCTTTCAGTTGGGTCTAAATGTCCAGGGCTCTACATAGAGTTTTATACATTAAACTATATTTCTATCTGTGCTGGTTTAGTAAAGAAGAGACTAGGGTGGGGCCAGAGATATGATCCTTCCAAAATGTAAAGTCCTAGATCATGTAGAGAAATATCTTTGGTTGGTGGTGAATAGGCTACTAAAAAATAGATAATCCATGCTTTATATCTAATAACTACAGATAGTTATTACATATTACTTCCGGCAGTGCTAGCGATGGCAGCAGCTGGACTAGCTTTCTGCTAATCTGCAGTTTTTTGTTTTTTTCGTTTTAGTACATTGTACATTTCACCTACTGTTTGTCGACAATGTGCAAGTCTAACATTGTGTATGATTGGCAAAAATTACTGGACATTGGAAAATGGTGTACAGGCATAACATTCAGCCTGCTGTCTCTCGACCCCATGCTGCCTATTGTTTGCTCCAGAGCCCCTGACCCAAATGCTGCTTTGCTTCCAACCGGAAGCCGTCATGAACGGGCATGCAAACGTAAACACAAGAGAGGCAAACGCGGGGGCATCCGGGCTAGGCTAGCTAAGCTAACTCGGATTCCACTCCCCAGCCTACTTCTAGCAAATGTCCGGTCACTGGAAAACAAGCTGGACGAACTGAGACTCAGACTCACGTCAGATTGCCAAACCAGGAACGGCTGTGTTTTTGTTTTTACTGAAACCTGGCTTCAAAGCAGCATATCGGACTCGGCTATCACACTTCACGGGCTCACAGTGCATCACGCAGACTGCACGGTTGATTCACTCAAAACAAGGGGAGGGGGGTTGTGAATGTTTGTGAATATGTAGGCAGTGAATATGAGAGTTACAGCCATGAAAATCAAGGACTGTTAGAAACCTATAATAATCATCTGATATGAATTTAAGAAAAGCCCAATTTATTGTGAGGCAGGTGAAGCATGTCTATGATTAAATAGTTTACAAGGTATAGTAGTTGTGATGCCTGGGAGCGAGGAGGTGGACACATGTGCTGAGTAAAGAGAGTTTTATTTTGGGCAAATCCAGGGTCATAGTCAGAACAGCCCAAGGTCAAATGGCCAATACATAGCGATCGATGGGCAGACGTAACTCGAAGAACATACAACAGAGGAGACAGCATGTCAAACAAGCATGCATACAATCAAACAAAGACCAACACAGACCACAGAAAACACAGGGCTTATATACACGAGGGCTAACAAGGGATAACAGGACACGGGTTGAAACACAGGTGGCAACAGGGGCGGAGTCAGAAAACAAGTGGGCAGGACTTGGATGGAAAACCACAAACGCATGTGAAAGTTCTAAACACAAAGCACATGGACAGGACTGGGAGAGGACAATCGTGACAACAGTGACTAACTATAGCTTTAAAATGGTTCTTTTCTTAAAGTAATGAGATCCGAAATGTGAAATGTGACTTCTTTTGACATGAAAACACATCAAGCAAAGCCAAACAATATTTTAGTCATTTAGCTGTGAAAAGTGGATGTATTCAATTTTGAGAAAATTATCGATATGTTCTATAAATGTTTTCACTGGGAAGCTGTGTTTTGTGCTCAGATGGTTCTTCTGGGATTGTTCTCTAAAAACGTCATCATGTAAGAAGAATCTGAACAGTTCTATAGATAGGTCTAAAGCCTATCATTTAAGTCTATATGCCATTTATACAGAGCTCTACATCCATCCATCAATTTTCTAAGCCACTTCTCCCTCAGGGGGGGTGCTGGAGCCTATCCCAGCGGTCATTGGGCGGAAGGCAGGATATACCTTGGACAGGTCGCCAGTCTATCGACTGGATGGATGTCTTTGGACTGTGGGAGGAAACCAGAGAACCTGGAAGAAACCCACGCAGACAACATGCAAACTCCACACAGAGAGGACCCGGTCACCTGGCCCCAGTCACCCGGCCAGGGAATCGAACCCAGGCCCTTCTCCCTGGGAGGCGACAGCACTACCCACTTCCCGGCCCAGAGCTCTACTCAGTTTTATAAATATATCTAACCTGTGCTGGTTTAAGGGGGAGCAAAGAGAAGACCAGAATTGGGCCTGAATTACAACACTTCCAAAACGTAAAGCTCTAGATCATATAGATGAAGATTTCTGATGTCTTCTTTGGGGTGAATAAAACAAAAATTATAGAGGTACATGTTGATCGCGGTGGATGTTTATTTGTAAAGATAAAGTGCAGTAAAAAGAAACAGTAGCTCCACATTACAACACACAAGCCCTTTAAAGGACTGTCTTTCATGTTTTTAAAAACACATTCTGAGGAAATAAAGAAATAAATAAACTCTGAGAAACTTTGACCTGTTTCCAAATCCTGATGGACAGAACAAAGACCTTTTCCAGAGAAAATAGATTAGATTAGTTATTAATTAACTCACATAAACACAGTCGTATAATAAGAACACTAAATATGAACAATATAACTGGCAGCAGAGCAGCTCTGTCATAACACTGTGAAGTAGAGGAAAAGTGATGGATTTTTACATTTTTATTTTAAGATTATATGTTTAATTATGAAGAACAAGACTAAACACAAATCAATAACTGTAACTCAAATTAAAATGAACACTAATGTGGTTTAGATTGAAAATTCACCATCTGTACTTTCCACACAATTGAGTCTATGTGAAAATACGAGTGTATTTCATATAAAATTACAGAATTTCAAGGGGGAAAAGTGGTCTCTCTGTCCACCATGTGTCCAGTGATGAAGACTGGAGCAAACTCATGCCTGGACCTACTGAACATGAGCTCCATGATGTTGTTGGGGGAGAAGATCGGTTCTATTGGTTCTCCTTCCAATGACGCTTCTTAATGCGACTGTAGCTGTGGCCACAAGGTAGTTGGTGTCTGTCTGTCTGGTAATCCTCAAACCCGGTGGTGGACACCCCAGGTGAGAGACGCCGTCAAGCTGAAGAAGGAGTCCTACCAGGTCGTGGAACACTGGACCAACTCTTCACCCTCTCCAGGATCATGGGAGTTTGCTCAACCAGTCCACATGTGCTTTGTGGATCTGGAGGAGGCATTTGACTGTGTTTCCCGGGGTATTCTGTGGGAGGTGCTTCGGGAGTATGGGGTACATGGCTCTTTGCTACAAGCCATTCAGGCCCTGTACAAGCAAAGCAGGAGCTTGGTTCGCATGGCCAGCAGTAAGTCAGACTCATTCCCAGTGAGAGTTGGACTCCATCAGGGCTGCCCTTTGTCACCGATTCTATTCATAATTTTTATGGATAGAATTTCTAGGCGCAGTCAGGGGACGGAGGGTGTCTCAGTGTGTTTGGTGACCTCAGGGTCACATCTTTGCTGTTTGCAGATGATGTGGTCCTATTGGGGACATCAGTGAACTTCAGCTTTCGCTGGATCGGTTTGCATTCGAGTGTGAAGCGGCCGGGATGAGAATCAGTACCTCTAAATCCGAGACCATGGTTCTCAGGTGGAAAAGGGTGGAGAGCCCTCTCTGGGTTGGGGATAAGCTCTTGCCTCAAGTGGAGGAGTTTAAGTATCTCGGGTCTTGTTCATGAGTGATGGTACAAGGGAGCGGGAGATTGACAGGCGGATTGGTGCTGGGTCAGCAGTGATGCGGGCTCTTTACCGGTCTGTTGTGGTAAAGAAAGAGCTGAGCCACAAGGCAAAGCTTTCGATTCACCGGTCGATCTACGTTTCCACAATCACCTATGGTCATGAGCTTTGGGTAATGACCGAAAGAATAAGATCGCGAATACAAGCGGCCGAAATGAGTTTCCTCCGCGGGGTGTCTGGCCTCTCCCTTAGAGATAGGGTGAGAAGTTCGGTCATCCGGGAGGGACTCGGAGTAGAGCCACTGCTTCTTTACGTCGAGAGGAGCCAGTTGAAGTGGTTCGAGCATCTGGTTAGGATGCCTCCTGGACGCCTCCCTTGTGAGGTGTAACAGGCAAGTCCACCAGGGAGGAGACCCCAGGGAGGACCCAGGACACGCTGGCGTGACTATATTGCCCAGCTGGCCTGGGAGCGCTTGGGAATCCCCTCGGAGAGCTAGTGGAAGTGGCTGGGGAAAGGGAGGTCTGGGCCTCATTGCTTAAGATGCTGCCCCCGCAACCCGAACCCCGAGAAGCGGAAGATAATGGATGGATGGATGGATGGATGGATGGATGGATCATCAAGAGCAGAAGATCCAAGTGCCTTTAAAAGAGTTCATTATCAGGTCAAAGACTGGTCACCTGACCCCTAGCATTTCAGCAGGAACAGTGACTACAATGACCTCCACATTCAGATCTGTAGAAAACCAGTAAACAGGGCTGGAAGTTAGCAACTGCTCTGGCATCTCATGGTCCAACACCTCACTAACACTCTTCACGCTTTATTTGGATGGTCCCCTATAGATGATCAACATATCGCTGCTGTCAGAAGAAAACCTCGTATCTCCATTTTTCAGTTTTTGGCATGATTTGAAAATGCCTGTTGTTCCTTACATTGTGTACATTTCATGTAGATTGAACTGAAAGAAACGGCCCAAAATGACCTGGAAAAAAATTCTGGTTCCATTGACTTCCATTAAAAGTAAACTAGGTTTTTTCCTTCTCCTGTAAAGTTACCATTCTGGAGATATGAGGCTTTCTTCCAACAGCAGTGAGATAATTCAATTATTACCAAATTTTTGGATGATGTGAAGTGGATTATTAACAACATTACATTAGTTAAAGACTGAGCATACACTGTTCAGTAGTAATACAATGTCACTCACTTTGATGTTAGTTTCTCATTTAATTTGTTCCCTCTATATAAGCTAAGCTTCATCACTCCGTGGAAAAGAAAACATGTACAGCTGCAGAAATGTTTGTAACATGTCTGCCTGTCAGAGCTTAAAGCGGTGATCCTGACAGTATAAATAGAGGAGCTGCAGTTAGAGAAATAAAACCTGCTCAGATCTTACCATTCACATTCTCCATCGTTCTGCAGATGAAACTCCGGCAGTGAAGCTTCATGTCTTCAGAGTGGAGTGAAGAGCGTCAGGCCTCTCAGGAGGAGCAGAACATTTGTGATATTAAAATGGCTTAAACTTCAGTTTTTTTCTTCCTCATTTCATCTCTCATAGTTGAGGTCTACCCATGATGTCAATTACAGGCCTCTTTCATCTTTTTAAGTGGGAGAACTTGCACAATTGGTGACTGACTAAATACATTTTTCCCCCACTGTATAAGTGAGTGTTATCAGCATAGTAGTGGAAATTTATGCTGTGTTTCCAGATAATGGTGCCCAATGGTAACATATAAATTGTGAATAATAAAGGCCCTAAAACAGAGCCTTGTGGAACACCATACTTTACTTTTACAAGGACAGACGATTCACCCTTTACATTAATAAAATGATAGCGATCAGTGAGGTAGGACCTGAACCAAGAAAGAGCTCTTCCTGTTACCCCTACAAGGCTTTCTAGTCTATCTTGTAATACAGGGTGGTCTGTCATATCAAATGCTGCAGAGCAAGCTGGACCAGCAACAATACATTTCCTTGGTAAGACAATAATAAGAAATTGTTCACAATGTCACTAGTGCTTCCTCTGTACTATGATGAGGCCTAAATACAGACTGAATTATTGCCACAGCGTTTTCCAAAATCTTTGATATAAAAGGGAAGAATTGATATAGGTCTATAATTTGACAGCTCACAGGAATCAAGGTTATGCTTCTAATCAGAGGTCTAAGTACTACTAGTTCAAGAGTTGTTGGAAAATAGCCAAGGTTAAGAGAGGAGTTTATTTTTGATAGAAGAGGCTTGGGTGTTGATGGCAAAATTTCTGTCAGTAAACCTGTAGGAATTGGATCTAGTATGCAAATAGAAGATTTTGAATTGTTTTGATTTTATTACTAAAAAAATTGTGAAATCATTGCAGCTGTGGGCTGATGGCATCTGGAGTTCATTAGTTGCTTGATTCTTATTTATTTTAGAGATTGAGCTAAATAATAACCCGGGATTATTCTTATTATTTTCGATCAGAGAGGAGAAAATCATCAGAAAAATAATCTCAGTCTATTTAAGTTAAGTACTTCGAAAGTGTCTTTGCAGTTAGTCACATTAATGATTCTCCCTACAGAGGCAAACAGTGGTGATGCCTGGGAGCGAGGAGGTGGACGGATGTGCTGAGTAAAGCGAGTTTTATTTTGGGCAAATCCAGGGTCGTAGTTGAACAGTCCAAGGTCAAATGGCCAATACGTAGCAATCGATGGACAGACGTAACTCCAAGAACATACAACAGAGGAGACAGCATATCAAACAAGCATACATACAAACAATCTGTGCATACAATCAAACAAAGACCAACACAGACCAAGGAAAACACGGGGCTTATATACACGAGGGCTAACAAGGGATAACAGGACACAGGTTGAAACACAGGTGGCAACAATCAGGGGCGGAGTCAGAAAGCAAGGGGGCAGGACTTGGATGGAAAAACACAAACGCATGTGAAAGTTCAAAACACAAAGCACATGGACAGGACTGGGAGAGGACAATCGTGACAACAGTGACTAACTATAGCTTTAAAATGATTCTTTTCTTAAAGTAATGAGATCAGAAATGTGAAATGTGACTTCTTTTGACATGAAAACACATCAAGCAAAGCCAAACAATATTTTAGTCATTTAGCTGTGAAAAGCGGATGTATTAGATTTTTTTTAATTTTGAGAAAATTATTGATATATTCTGGTGTCTGTCTGTCTGCCCTGCGATGGACTGGCAACCTGTCCAGGGTGTATCCTGCCTTTCGCCTGAAGACTGCTGGGATAGGCTCCAGCACCCCCCAGCCCCCGCGACCCTGACGGAGAAGCGGCTTAGAAAATGGATGGATGGATGGATGGATGGATTGATATATTCTGTTAATGTTTTCAGTGGGAAGCTGTGTTTTGTGCTCAGAATGTTCTTCTGGGATTGTTCTCTAAAAACATCATCATGTAAGATAATCTGAATAGTTCTATAGATAGGTCTAAATCCTATCAGTTAAGTCTATATGCCCTTTATACAGAGCTCTACATCCATCCATTTTCTAAGCCACTTCTCCCTCAGGGTTGTGGGGGGGTGCTGGAGCCTATCCCAGTGGTCAACAGGTGGAAGGCAGGATGCACCCTGGACAGGTTGCCAGTCCATTGCAGGGCAGACAGACATACACAATCACATATACACAGTATGTCCAGTATTGGACTGTGGGAGGAAACCCACGCAGACACAGGGACAACATGCAAACTCCACACAGAGACCGGCCCCGGTATCAAACCCAGGCCTCCTCCTTGTGAGGCGACAGCACTACCCACCATACCACCATGCCGCCCCAGAGCTCTACACAGTTTTATAAATATATCTAACCTGTGCTGGTTTAAGGGGGAGCAAAGAGGGGACCAGCCTGGGGCCAGAATTACAACCCCAATTCCAATGAAGTTGGGACGTTGTCTAAAACATAAATAAAAACAGAATATTTTTTGCAAATACTTTTCAAACTATATTCAATTGAATACACTACGACAAGATATTTAATGTTCAAACAGATAAACTTTATTGTTTTTTGCAAATATTCACTCATTTTGAATTTGATGCCTGCAACACGTTCTAAAGAAGTTGGGACAGGGGCGTGTTTACCACTGTGTTACATCACCTTTCCTTTTAACAACACTCAATAAGTGTTTGGGAACTGAGGACACTAATTGTTGAAGCTTTGTAGGTGGAATTTTTTCCCATTCTTGCTTGATATACAACTTCAGTTGCTCAACAGTCCGGGGTCTCCGTTGTTGTCTTTTGCGCTTCATAATGCACCACACATGTCAATGGGAGACAGGTCTGGACTGCAGGCAGGCCAGTCTAGTACCCGCACTCTTTTACTACGAAGCCACACTGTTGTGACAGCGTATTGTCTGTATTGGCTGAAATAAGCAGGACGTTCCTGAAAAAGACGTTGCTTGGATGGCAGCAGATGTTGCTCCAAAACCCGTATGTGCCTTTCAGCATTAATGGTGCCTTCACAGATGTGACTTTACGTCAGTCCATCTCAGATGAGCTCGGGCCCAAAGAAGCTGGTGGCGTTTCTGGGTGTTGTTGATATGTGGCTTTCGCTTTGCATGGCAGAGTTTTAACTTGCACTTGTAGATGGATCGACGAACTGTGTTCACTGACAATGGTTTTCTGAAGTATTCCTGAGCCCATGTGGGAATATCCATTAGAATGATGTCGGTTTTTAATGCAGTGCCATCTGAGGGATCGAAGGTCACGGAAATTCAATGTTAGTTTTCTGCCTTGCTGCTTAATTGCAGAGATTTCTCCAGATTCTCTGAATCTTTAGATGATATTTTGGACTGTAGATGATGAAATCCCTAAATTCCTTGCAGTTGCACGTTGAGAAACGTTGTTCTTAAACTGTTGGACTATTTGCTCATTAAGTTGTTCACAAAATGGTGAACCTCGCCTCATCCGTGCTTGTGAACGACTGAGCCTTTCAGGCATGCTCCCTTTATACACAGTCATGACACTCACCTGTTTCCCATTAACCTGTGGAATGTTCCAACGGGTGTTTTTTGAGCATTCCTCAACTTTACCAGTCTTTTGTTGCCCCTGTCCCAACTTCTTTGGAACATGTTGCAGGCATCAAATTCAAAATAAGTGAATATTTGCAAAAAACAACAAAGTTTATCCGTTTGAACATTAAATATCTTGTCTTTGTAGTGTATTCAATATAGGTTGAAAAGGATTTGCAAATCATCGTATTCTGTTTTTATTTATGTTTTACACAATGTCCCAACTTCATTGGAATTGGGGTTGTACAAAACTTCCAAAACTTAAAGCTCTAGATCATATAGATAAAGATTTCTGATGTCTTGTTTGGGGCAAATAAAACACACATACAACAAGAAATTATAGACGTACATGTTGATCACGGTGGATGTTTATTTGTAAAGATAAAGTGCAGTAAAATGAAACTGTAGCTCCACATTACAACGCACAAGCCCTTTAAAGGATTTTTATCGCATAGTTTCATGTCTTTAAAGACACATTCTGAATAAATAAATAAATAAATAAATAAATAAACTCTGAGAAACTTTGACCTGTTTCCAAATCAGGGTGGACAGAACAAAGACCTTTTCCAGGAAAGTAGATTAGATCAGTTATTAATTAACTCACATAAACACAGTCGTATAATAAGAACACTAAATATGAACAATATAACTGGCAGCAGAGCAGCTCTGTCATAACACTGTGAAGTAGAGGAAAAGTGATGGATTTTTAAAAATTTATTTTAAGATTATATGTTTAATTATGCAGAACAAGACTGAACACAAAACAATAACTGTAACTAAAATTAAAATCATAATAAAATATCTCCTCTTTTACTTCTGAATGCTAATGTGGTTTAGATTGAAAATTCACCATCTGTACTTTCCACACAATTGAGTCTATGTGAAAATACGAGTGTATTTCATATAAAATTACAGAATTTCAAGGGGGAAAAGTGGTCACTCTGTCCACCATGTGTCCAGTGATGAAGACTGGAGCAAACTCATGCCTGGACCTACTGAACATGAGCTCCATGATGTTGTTAGGAGAGAAGATCGGTTCTATCGGTTCTCCTCCCTATAAAGCTTCTGTACACAAATGGTGACAAATTCCAGAATGAAACCTAATAAAGGTGAGGAGAAACGTAACAAGGGCAGGTATAAAAATGCTGAGCAGGTCCAGCTGCCCTTGTTTTTGAATCAAGATCATCAAGAACAGAAGATCCAAGTGCCTTTAAAAAAGTTCATTATCAGGTCAAAGACTGTTCACCTGACCCCTAGCGTTTCAGTAGGAACAGTGACCACAGTGACCTCCACATTCAGATCTCTGGAAAACCAGTAAACAGGGCTAGAAGTTTTGGAGGTGCATCAGATATCACTTGTATTAAAATGTCTTAAACTTGTAGTGTAGTTTAATACATTTTATTTTTAGAATCTCTTTAGATCTTAAAGGTACGGTAGCATAATCAGGAATTCGAAGTAATGAACCGAATGATCTGAAATGATCACATAAAAATATTAACATACCTGTTTAGTGCACAAAACCACAGACATCCCTGCAGGAAAAGAACCCACAGAAACTGTTACGTGCTTCTTTGGGTTCCTGATGGTTCTGTAATGTCTTTTTTTTTAATGGATTGACATCACAATGTAAAGGATCCTAATGGTTTAACAGGTGACCAGTGACTGAGACTAAGTACATGGTTTCCTAATGGGATCTAAAGGTATTTAATAGGAATCTAGTGGTCCTTCTTGGGAACCATTAAGCCAATTCCCATTAGAAAGCAAAACCATTAGTTTTTGATCCTGATGGTTTCTAATGAGTCCTTTTTCAGCAGAGATTATACACAGACACAGGATACAAAATAAATTGATGCAAGAAAGAAAACTGAAATTGTGAAACATGCCCAGTTCTGGAACCATAGCAGAACCGTATTTTCTGCTCAGGTGTGTTTGAGCTGCTGATCTTACCTGATTTTAGGAGCTCATTTTTTCGTTAAATACAGGTGAGGTGTAAGATTCCTGAAGACTTGAAACTCTACACGGACTTCACCTACAGACGATTTGACCTGGATGGTGGAGGGAAACATGATATTAAGGTTTATGTATGAACTTTTGTTTTGCTGCACTGCTGATAAATACAGTTACACCGATGGAAGAAATCAGTTGGCCTGAAGAAATAAAACAAGACAATAATAACCTCATAATAACTTAACAAGGTTACAGTTGGTTACGTGTTACTATAGAAAATGTATATGATATAAAAATATTTACACTGTAACGATATTTTACCCAAATTGTACATGGAGTATTGATCATATTACACATGGTAATAGTGATGAATTAACAATATAAACTTTATAAAAGAAAAACAAAAATATCTAGAAATGTATACAACTGAAGGACTGAAGAATATTTAGATCTGCACAACAGAAAAGATGTTTAGAGGTGTAGAATGTGTGGGGACAAAAAGTGGCCCCAAACAGTGCCTCTACTGACCACGAAAACCATTGTTTCTATATTATTTTGTTCTGGGTTTGTTTGAGTAAGGTTGTAACGAAGCTGTTTGTGGTTCTACTACCATATTGTCCTATCCTTCCCTTCTCTACCCCAATATTACCCTTTGGCCTCCTTTAAGGCCTGACTATGTTTGTTCTATGTACCTCATTATTTGTAAGTCGCTTTGGATAAAAGCGTCTGCTAAATGTAATGTAATGTAATGGAATCTACAACATTTTACTACTATATTTTCCTGTCTTTACCATTCTACTACCAAATCTTATCTACACCAACCTACTACCATACCTAACATATTCTACTACTGGTGGTTTAGAAAGGTACTATATGATAGTAGATTTCTGTAGAAAGGTGGAGATATGACAATATGGTAGTAGATTGGTGTAGAATGTTGTAGATAAGAGAATATGGTAGTAGATTTGTGTGTGTAGAATGCTGCAGATAGGGCAATATGGTAGTAGATTGATGTAAGATGGTGTAAATAGAACAGTATGGTAGTAGATTGGTGTATAATGGTGTAGATAAGAGAATATGGTAGTCGATTGGTGTAGAATAGTGTAGATAAGAGAATATGGTAGTAGATTTCTGTAGAATGGTGTAGATAAGAGAATATGGTAGTAGATTTGTGTGTGTAGAATGATGTAGACAAGACAATATGGTAGTAGATTGGTGTAGGATGGTAGAGGTAGGACAATATGGTAGTAGTTTGGTGTAGAATGGTGAAGATAAGAGAATATGGTAGTAGATTTGTGTGTGTCGAATGGTGTAGACAAGACAATATGGTAATAGAATGGTGTAGGATGGTCTAGATAGGACAATATGGTATTAGATGTGTGTGCATAGAATGGTGTAGGTAGGACAATATGGTAGTAGATTGGTGTAGAATGGTGTACATAGGACAATATGGTAGTAGACTGGTGTAGATTGGTGTAGATAAGACAATATAGACAATATGGCAATAGATTCATGTAGAATCTTGTAGATAGGACAGTATGGTAGTAGATTGTTGTAGAATGGTGTAGATAGGACAATATGGTAGTAGACTGGTGTAGATTGGTGTAGATAAGACAATATGGCAATAGATTCATGTAGAATCTTGTAGATAGGACAGTATGTTAGTAGATTGGTGCAGAATGGTGTAGATAGGGCAATATGGTAGTAGATTGGTCTAGATTGGTGTAGATAAGACAATATTCAGATTCAGACTCCTTCATTGATCCCAGGGGGAAATTGCAGTATTGTAATAGATGTGGTATGCAATATGGTATGCAATATGGTAATAGATTGGTATACAATGGTATAGATAGGACATTGTGGTGGTAGATTGGTGTAGATATGACAATATGATGGTAGATTAGTGTAGATTGGGGTATATGAGACAATATCATAGTAGATTGGTGTAGAATGGTGAAGATAAGAGAATATGGTAGTACATTTGTGTGTGTCGAATGGTGTAGACAAGACAATATGGTAATAGAATGGTGTAGGATGGTGTAGATAGGACAATATGGTATTAGATGTGTGTGCATAGAATGGTGTAGGTAGGATAATATGGTAGTAGATTGGTGTAGAATGGTGTAGATAGGACAATATGGTAGTAGATTGGTGTAGAATGGTGTACATAGGACAATATGGCAATAGATTGGTGTAGAATCTTTTAGATAGGACAGTATGGTAGTAGATTGTTGTAGAATGGTGTAGATAGGACAATATGGTAGTAGACTGGTGTAGATTGGTGTAGATAAGACAATATAGACAATATGGCAATAGATTCATGTAGAAACTTGTAGATAGGACAGTATGGTAGTAGATTGGTGTAGAATGGTGTAGATAGGACAATATGATAGCAGATTGGTATAGAATTGTGGAGATAGGAGAATATGGTAGTAGATTGGTGTAGAATTGTGGAGATAGGACAATATGTTAGTAGATTGGTGTAGATAGGGCAATATGGTAGTAGATTGGTCTAGATTGGTGTAGATAAGACAATATTCAGATACAGATTGTTTCATTGATCCCAGGGGGAAATTGCAGTATTGTAATAGATATGGTATGCAATATGGTATGCAATATGGTAATAGATTGGTATACAATGGTATAGATAGGACATTGTGGTGGTAGATTGGTGTAGATATGACAATATGATGGTAGATTGGTGTAGATTGGGGTATATGAGACAATATCATAGTAGACTGGTGTAGATTGGTGTAGATAAGACAATATGGTAATAGTTTGCTGTAGAATGGTGTAGATAGGACAGTGTGGTAGTAGATTGGTGTAGATTGGGGTATATGAGACAATATCATAGTAGATTGTTCTAGATTGGTGTATATTCCACTGTTATTTCTCCAAGAGAACTTGTAGAGAAAATAAAAAAAACTAAACCTGTTCTGGGTTCTCCAGCCTCTGTTCCTCTCGGGTGTGCGCCATACAAGAGGATCCACAGTCATGCTGGACAAACATTGATTAAAATTAGTCCAAATATTTCGAGATGTACGGGTTTACAGAGTGTTTTAATACTGTATGTCCTGTATATCCCTGCGCATATCACATGGCTAATGCTACATAGCCCGCATGGTATTTATGTTCAGGCATAGTTTTAGTCGCACTGGAGCTCTCACTCGACACATGCGCTCTGCAGCACCGCTTTTCTGCTGGATATGTGTAGCATTTGTGCTAATTGCTTAAGCAATCCAACCTTATTTACCATTCTAAAACGAGAGTGTAGCCTTTGAGATAAGTTTATTTCAGTGATACAAGCAGTAAATCAAAAAGGCATAAGATTGACATTTACTGTAATATGGTGAAGAGGTTCGATCAGTTACCATAGAGTCAATGACCGTTCTGTTCAGAGCAGTTCCTGTAATACGGCGAGGAGGTTCAATCAGTTACCATGGATTACCACAAATTTCTATAGTAGACAAGATGACAAAGAAGCTTTTATTTTCATTCTAAATAAACATGTCAAATTTGCAAGACCTTTGAAGTAAAAGTAACGTGTGATCTGACTCTCTGTTCTTTTTGCTCACTTTTGATTTCAGCTGAAGTCTGATATCGAGAAGAAGATCAGAAAGAGATTGACTAGGTTTGAGGCCCTGGTGGTTCGAACCCAATATGACTCTACAGGACTCTACTATGATATCAAGGTACACGTGTAGATGCTAGTGGTGGTGATAGGAACCTGACACCCCCCTCTAAAAGCTCCTCACAGAAAGTTCCTACATGAAATGGTTAAGAATTCACTGCCTGATGACTGAGGCGCTGTTTTATGATAGTTTTTAGAAGATTTTAGCTTCAAACTATTACACAGAACTGTACTGACACACTAAAGCGTCATGTCTTTTGCATAAAAGGACAAATTAATAGAAGGCTTTTCATTTCAGTCACAGAATCTCAAAGTACTTTAAAGAGAAAGATAAATATAATCTTTGTTGAAAGATTAAATTCCCCAGGCTAAAGAAACAACAGCATTGTTATTAATGTGCACTTAATTTTTCAGAAGTTTCCAATAGTCTCAGGCAGACGCTGTGTCAGCTGGTCTGGACAGAAACTCCAGCATCATCATTAACACACAAACTTCAGCTCACAAAACTGATCTGAACCTGGATCTATAATCTGCTCCATTTTTAGGTGCTGATGAATCTGTTTCTAGTCATAGAACATCTTCACTCTTCATTCTGATCATTTATATTAATCTGTACAACAGTTTATACACCAACACCATCTGATTGGCTGGAAAGAGGTTACCTGTATGAACAATCATTAAATAATAGATTTTTAGTAATTATTGAGTATTGTGATACCCAGAAGTCAAAGCAAATAAATAATAATACATTATAAATAAAAACAACTTAAAATATTAAGCGTAATTTTCCAAGAAAATTAA
The DNA here is from genome assembly GCF_015220715.1 of Pygocentrus nattereri. NCBI lineage: Eukaryota > Metazoa > Chordata > Actinopteri > Characiformes > Serrasalmidae > Pygocentrus > Pygocentrus nattereri. The sequence continues at coordinate 24,124,372 of NC_051237.1, read as the reverse complement.
AATAAATAAATACCGCAAAGTTCTTTTTCCAATTTTTATCTTTCTCTATCGTTTGAGCTCAGCAGCTGTCAGTTATTTTACACCCTGTAAACCTTTAATGATAAATAGACTACTACAGATTGCTCCAAAACCTCTTTACATTAATTTACAGTCTTCTTCTTCTTTCGGCTGCTCCCTTTAGGGGTCACCACAGCGGATCATCTGCCTCCATCTTGCCCTATCCACTGCCTCCTCTACTTTTACACCAACCATCTCCATGTCCACCTTCACTACATCCATAAACCTTTTCTGAGGTCTACCTCTTCTCCTTCTACCTGGCAGCTCCATCTCCAACATTCTTTGACCAATATATCCACTATTCCTCCTCAACACATGTCCAAACCATCTCAACCTGGCCTCTCTGGCTTTATCTCCAAACTGCTCCACCTTCACTGTCCCTCTGATCTGCTCATTTCTAATCTTGTCCATCCTTGTCACTCCCAACGAAAATCTCAGCATCTTCATCTCCGCCACATCCAGCTCAGCCTCCTGTCTTTTAGACAGAGCCACAGTCTCCAAACCATACATCATAGCAGGAAGCACTGCTGTCTTATAAACCTTCCCTTTCACTCTTGCTGCTATCCTTCTGTCACACATCAGCCCTGACACCCGTCTCCACCCACTCCATCCTGCCTGCACCCTCCTCTTCACCTCTTTTCTACACTGTCCATTGCTCTGGATGGTTGACCCAAGATATTTGAAGTCATCCACCTTAACGACCTCTACTCCTTGCATCTTCACCTTTCCACCTGCCTCCCTCTCATTCACACACATGTATTCCGTCTTGTCTCTACTGACCTTCATTCCTCTCCTCTCCAGTGCAAACCTCCACCTCTCCAGATTCTCTTCCACCTGCTCTCTACTCTCACCACAGATTACAATGTCATCTGCAAACATCATGGTCCATGGAGCCTCCTGCCTGACCTCATCTGTCAACCTTTCCATCACCATTGCAAACAAGAAGGGGCTCAAAGCTGATGCCTGATGTAACCCTACCTTCACCTTGAAACCATTTGTCACTCCAACTGCACACCTCACCACTGTCTCACTATCCTCATACATGTCCTGCACCACCCTAACATACTTTTCAGCTACACCTGACTTCCTCATACAGTACCACAGTTCCTCTCGTGGCACCCTATCATATGCCTTCTCTAGATCCCCAAAGACACAATGTAGCCCCTTCTGACCTTCTCTGTACTTCTCTACCAACACTCTCAATGCAAAAATTGCATCTGTGGTACTCTTTCTGGGCATGAAACCAAACTGCTGCTCACTAATCTGAACCTCTCGCCTTAGCCTTGCTTCAACAACTCTTTCCATACCTTCATGGTGTGGCTAATCAACTTTATACCTCTGTAGTTACTGCAGCTCTACACATCACCCTTGTTCTTAAAAATGGGGACCAATACACTGCTTCTCCACTCATCAGGCATCCTCTCACTCTTCAGGATTTTGTTAAACAACCTGGTTAAAAGTCCACTGCCTTCTCTCCTAAACATCTCCACACCTCCACAGGTATGTCATCTGGACTAACTGCCTTTCCATTCTTGAACCTTTTTAAAGCTACCCTCACTCCCACCTTACTAATTCTCTTTACTTCTTGATCCACTATCTCTCCCCCCGTTGTCCTCCTCTCTCTCTCTCTCTGATTTTCCTCATTCATTAGTTCTTCAAAGTACTCCTTCCATCTACTCAACACTCTCTGTTCACTCACTAGTACATTTCCCTCTCTATCCTTTATCAGCCTAACCTGCTGTACATACTTTCCAGCTCTATCTCTCTGTTTAGCCAAACAATACAAGTCCTTTACTTGTATCCTTCTTTACTGTCCAGCCTCTCATACTTATACATTCTTTTCGCTATGCGACTAGCCTCACCGTACTCCTGCCTACTTCCTTCATCTCTCTGGTTATTCCCACTTTTTCTTAGCTGCCTTCTTCTTCTGAATACTCTGCTGGATTTCCTTATTCCACCACCAACTTTCCTTGTCTTCTTTCCACTGACCAGACGAAACACCCAACACATTCTTGCCAGTTTCTCTCACCACCTTAGCTGTAGTTTCCCACTCCTCAGGTAGCTCCTCACTGCCCCCAAGGGCCTGTTGCAATTTTTCCCTGCCTGCAACCATCCTCCTCCTTCAGCTTCCACCATCTAATCTTTGGGTCTGTCTTCACTCTCTTCCTCTTCTTTGTTTCTAATCTCATTCTACAGACAACCACCCTATGCTGCCTTGCTACACTTTCCCCTGGTACCACTTTACAATCTCCAATCTCCTTTAGTTGGCATCTCCTGCTAAGGATATAATCCACCTGTGTGCACCTCCCTCCACTCTTGTATGTCACCCTGTGTTCTTATCTCTTCTGAAAATACGTGTTCACCACAGCCATTTCCATTCTCTTTGCAAAATCTACAACCATCTGACCTTCCGCATTTCTGTCTTTCACACCATACATACCCAGCACCTCTTCATCCCCTCTGTTCACTTCACCAACATGTCCAATAAGTCAGCACCAATCACTAATCTCTCCTCTCTAGGGACACCATCTACCACTTCAAACATCTTACTCCAAAATTCCTCTTTCTCCTCTAACTGACAACCAACCTGTGGTGCATATGAACTGACCACATTCAAAATTACACCATCAACCTCCAACTTCAGGCTCATGATCCTGTCTGACACTCTCTTTACATCCAGAACACTTTTCCCGAGCTGTTCCTTTAGGATTATCCCTACTCCATTTCTCTTCCTCTCTAGACTATGATAGAACAGTTTGAATCCACCTCCAATGTTCCTGGCCTTGCTTCCTTTCCATCTGGTCACCTGGACACACAGAATATCTACCTCCCTTCTCTCCATCATGTCTGCAAGCTCTCTGCCTTTACCAGTCATTGTCCCTATGTTCAGAGTCCCTACTCTAACCTCCACACTCTTGCCTTTCCTTCTCTCTCGCTGCCTTCTAACCCGCCTTCCTCCTCTCCTCTTTGATGGTCTTCGACCTACAGTAGTCCAATTTCCACTGGCACCCTGCTGGTCAAAAGCACCAGAGGCGGTCGTTGTTAACCCGGGCCTCAACTGCTCCAGTATGGCAATCATATTTGTGATCCGCATGATAGTTTTGGCACGAGTTTTATGCCGGATGCCCTTCCTGACGCAACCCTCACCATTTATCCGGGCTTGGGACCCGCACCAGAAGTACACAAAGTACACCCCTAATGGCTGGTCTAAAAAAAAAAAAACAACATGAGCATAAAGACTCAAATCAGTTTATTTTGTAAAAGTTTAACCTGAGCTGTAACACCACAAAATCTAAAGGAATTTACTTTCCAACACATGTGAAAATGTTTCTGTTTAGCTTGTGTCCAGCCAAATTCATCAAGATATTCTGGACAAACTCAAGTTGTCAGAAAGCTGAAAACAAAGGCATAAAGGAGTCCAAATACCATGATGCATGCATTTCCAAAATTGTTGACCTCTATCACAATGGCACTGTCCCATAGCTCAGCATCATCCTCATTACTGTTGCTTTAAATTGTGTAAATCCCCATTGTTCAGTCACATGTCCTTCTCCACATCACCAATGACAGACCTGAACATAAATACAAACACAATCACTGACCGGTCAGAGAAGTGGACAAACAGAAGTCTGCATTTTCAAGGCTTGTGAAAAACATAACTTTAGCTGAGCTATTCACCATCATCAGCTCAAATTCAATCAAAATCAGATGTTGATGATGCCAATAATATTAGGAATATTAATGTGCTAATTTACTGATGCAATTGCCAACAATGACCCTAAAGTGATCCTTTATTTTTAGATTTAGATTCTGAATCGACTGTAGGTAGAATTCACACTGCTGATGTTGAAGTAGCATCTGAAATTCCAGAGGGACTCAGATAAGGTGAACATGCAGCCCCTCCATCAAACAATCATTTGTAAAGCACACTTTCATGTCCAGTCATGTTAACCTCGTCTCAGAGTCCCTCTGAAAACCTTTAGTAAACTACATATTTATGTTTTTATCTCAGTTTTCTTTCAAGAATGAACTTTGAGATGCTATTTCAGCATCAGCATTGTGTGTTCTACCTTCAAAATTCAGAGTCTAATCAAGTCAGTAAATCAAAGTCTCCTCCTGGTTATATCTAATCATGGCAATTAATAAAGCTGAATAAGTGCTGAATCATTAAATTGGAATCATAACATGATTTTGTCCATTCTAAAGCTTGTACAGCACCACCTTCATGAAAATACTGCTTTCATTTATTGCACAGATTTAGTGAAAGTACACCAATTTCATGACATGCAGCAGTTTTACCACTAAGCGGTAAATAACACATGGTGTAATTTTCAAGGGTATCTTGAGATACCCTGATTATCTAGTTATACCTAATAACTTGAGAAAAATTGTACACATAAACTGTATTATAATAAACTATTAACTTTATAATACTATATAATAATTCTAATAAAATGGACAAACTATTGCGTGAAAAAAGACTGATCTTCATTCAAAAACATGACCAGCCTTTTTAGGATGCAGTCCCTCCTGATGTCAATCTGTTTGCAGACTAAATATTTACATTTATTGAAATTAGACGGATCTAAACCAATCTCAATGCTGTGGCCTAGACTGACATGTGTTTAGTCAATTTTCTGATTCAATTTCTTGATTCAGTTCCACTTCATCTGCAGAAGTGACTTTACTGTTCATCTGTGTTTTAGAGGTTTATTCAATGTAAATTACATTAAAGACAGCAGTAAAACTGCTGTGGTTCAAATCAGTTCCATTAGCGTGTTTCAGACTGCTGTGCTCCAACTGAGCTGCGGTGGTTTGGGAGGGATGTTCGCGAGTTTACCAGTCCACTGTGCTCTGACCGAGCTGTGGTGGTTGTAGGATGGATGTTCGCTAGTTTACCGGTCTGCTGTGCTCCAACCGAGCTGCAGTGGGTTTGGGTTGGATGTTCGCTAGTTTACTAGTCCACTGTGCTCCGACCAAGCTGTGGTGGTTGTAGGATGGATGTTCGCTAGTTTACCGGTCCGCTGAGCTCCAACCGAGCTGCAGTGGGTTTGGGTTGGATGTTCGCTAGTTTACCGGTCCACTGTGCTCCGACTGAGCTGCGGTGGTTGTAGGATGGATGTTCACTAGTTTACTGGTCCGCTGTGCTCCTATCGAGCTGCGGTGGTTGTAGGATGGATGTTCGCTAGTTTACCGGTCCACTGTGCTCTGACCAAGCTGCGGTGGTTTGGGATGGATGTTCGCTAGTTTACTGGTCCGCTGAGCTCCTATCGAAATGCGGTGGTTTGGGATGGATGTTCCCTAGTTTACTGGTCCACTGTGCTCCGACCAAGCTGCGGTGGTTTGGGATGGATTTTCGCTAGTTTACTGGTCCACTGAGCTCCTATCGAGCTGTGGTGGTTTGGGATGGATGTTCCCTAGTTTATCGGTCCACTGTGCTCCGACCAAGCTGCGGTGGTTGTAGGATGGATGTTCGCTAGTTTACTGGTCCGCTGTGCTCCCATCGAGCTGTGGTGGTTGTTGGATGGATGTTCCCTAGTTTACCGGTCCACTGTGCTCCGACCAAGCTGTGGTGGTTGTAGGATGGATGTTCGCTAGTTTACCGGTCCGCTGAGCTCCAACCGAGCTGCAGTGGGTTTGGGTTGGATGTTCGCTAGTTTACCGGTCCACTGTGCTCCGACTGAGCTGCGGTGGTTTGGGACGGATGTTCGCTAGTTTACTGGTCCGCTGTGCTCCTATCGAGCTGTGGTGGTTGTAGGATGGATGTTCGCTATTTTACCGGTCCACTGTGCTCTGACCAAGCTGCGGTGGTTTGGGATGGATGTTCGCTAGTTTACTTGTCCGCTGAGCTCCTATCGAGCTGCGGTGGTTTGGGATGGATGTTCGCTAGTTTACTGGTCCGCTGTGCTCCGACCAAGCTGCGGTGGTTTGGGATGGATGTTCCCTAGTTTACCGGTCCACTGTGCTCCGACCAAGGTGCGGTGGTTTGGGATGGATGTTCGCTAGTTTACTGGTCCGCTGTGCTCCGACCAAGCTGCGGTGGTTTGGGATGGATGTTCCCTAGTTTACCGGTCCGCTGTGCTCCTATCGAGCTGTGGTGGTTGTAGGATGGATGTTCGCTAGTTTACTGGTCTGCTGTGCTCCTATCGAGCTGCGGTGGTTTGGGATGGATGTTCTGTGCTGGTTCGTTATGTTGACAATCTGCTTCTGAGGAATCAGGCACTAGACTAGACCCCTACGCTAGCTAACTATGTCAATTAGGCGCGTGACCTGCTGCTTTTCAGTTCACGACATATATTTCAGCACACGGCTTTCACACTGCGCTCAACAACAGACTGAACAGATGGAAACTAAACGAAAACCAGAGAGGCGCTGTTTATATTAGAAACCGTGAGCAGACAGTGAGCTCGGCTCACTGAGGCCGAAGAGCACCATGATACTGGTACCTGATACTGCCCCAGATCCCGCCTTACCTTCTTCTCTGTCTATATTCCAGTTTTTGGTTCTCTGCTGACATCCCACAACTCAAATTCACTCAAAATCAGAATCTGACCAGCAGATGCAAAATAATCCAGATGGCGGATTTTCAAATCTGACTGGGTGAAAGGCGCTCAGCTGTGATTGGCCAGTTTCCTGGACGACAGTCAGATTAGCCAATCACGCTCAGAGAAACGCGGTGAGACTCCAGCACCCCCGTGGCCCTGAGGGAGAAGCGGCTTAGAAAATGTGTGTGTGTGTGTTTCTGTGTGTGTGTGCATTATGTTTGATTTAATGAAACATGTCTGTTAAGTTTGTAACTATTACAGAATTTGAATGTAAAATTATACAAAAATATTGTTATGGACATAAACCTTTATATTATGTGCTACTTATTTAATAACAGATAATTAGTGTCTTTTTCCAGAAATGTGCTTGTAAAGTGAAAAAAAAACAGAAAAATACTGTGTAAATAACACAGTCATTATTCTGTAAAAAAAACACAAAAAAATCATAATTTGTAACGATTGGCAGAATCCTTAAAATAACACTTGGGCTGTTACACATTTACAGATGCTGTCCATAATTTAACAGAATTTTGTACTCAATAAAAAAACAAAACAAAAAAAAAACAGAAAATTGCCATAAATATTTAAGGATTATTTCCTGTAAAATTAGGACTTTTTTTACAGTGTGGCCCCAAACATCTTCTGAACTCACTACAGGATCATCCCTCATCTTTTTCCTTTGAAGACTGCAGATCAGGATTTTACCTGCTGACGTTACCTGCTGATGTTACTTTCATCCCTTTGGCTCCAGGCCAGCAGGTTTGTGGAGCTGGAAAGGCACCAGTAAGAGTTTGACCCGTCATCATGACCCTGCCGCTATCCTCTTGTTAGAACTTGTCTTAGACATCTGAGTTCTAAAGAAATTTGTTTCATACACAAAGTTCCTACATGAGCTGGTTCTGAATTCACTGCCTGATGACTGAGACGCTGTTTTATGAGAGTTTAGAGAACTTCAACTCCAGTTGAAGGAGGGAGACATGCAGGGCGCTGTGCAGCAAAATAGTTCCCAAAGAAAACTGATTATTCCAGATTTTCCACTGTTTTCCACCATCAACATTCCATATGAACTCAGAACAGTTGTGTAGGTTCTCTGGTGGTTCTGGATGGTAAATAAAATGTCTATATCTGTGTTGTAGTCATGGTGATGCCTGGTTCCCATCACCACCACTGTAAAGACGTGTGAGTCTGTGATTTTATTTACATTTCAGCAATTGAATTATGTAGAATTCAGGAAAAACAAACAAATGGTGGAATTCCCCTTTGACTCCTAGAGTCACTGTGAGTGACATCACACCTGCTTCATCCTTCACATGACAAAATGCAGCTTTTTCCACGTTGCTGTCATCCTCCATCCTGTCATTAGTCTTCATGCTGATGAGATCACTGACGCCCCCTTGTGTACAGCTCATTGGTCACCTTCTGACTTTTTTAAATAGGTGGAGCTACAGACTGATATTTAAATCCCAACCCAGTCCATTAACACCACTTAGCTCTACGTGTCACCAAGAACGCAGGTACCAGGTATTGACATTTATTTTTCTTGTGCATATTTAATATTTCTGTACTGTGCAGTTATGTAATATAACAGTTTACTTCATTTATTCTTTTATTATTTTCATAAGCAAGAAATCAGAATAGAAAATGGAAATTTTAAAATGAAAGTTTCTTCTAAAAGGTAAAATGAAGCCGCGATGAAAGACAGAAAGTTTCCTGAAAAAGATACCTCAGACTCACATATATGGAAATTTGTGCATATCATATTTCATATATCTCACACACACACACACACACACACAAGGAGGCTACACACTTTAGATTTCCACTCGCCTTCACACCTGTGGAAATGTGACGGGACAATAAACGTGCTTTGATTTGATTTTTGTATTAGCTGTAGAGCTACTTTCCCATTTCTGGACCATGGCTGTGGAGAGAAAGGTGTATGTTCTCTACACTGGAGGAACTTTCGGAATGAAGAAAGATGACAACGGTAAGTTGGTCATTTATTTAATCTGGAATGTGTTCAAGTCTTTGTCTGAGCGTTTGCAGAAATGTGCGTGAATTCCAGTGGCGGCAAGAATAAACGCCATACTTCAGTACTTTTGCTCAAGGATCTGTACTTTAGTGAAATATTTGCGTTTCACAGTAAAATATCTACATTTTTACTCCAACACTTTCTGTACAAACGTGTGTTTCTCATTACACTGAAATATACACGATATCTCAAATCCAAACAAACCAATCATACAAACTCTATAAAGATCTTTTAAAACAGTCCAGCTGTAACAGCCAGATTCACTCAGTACTTCTGATATTCGAGCACATTTTAAAGCAGACACTGCGCTTCTGTACAGAGAATTTCTACTTTTCCTCAAGTCACGCTATATATTTCACTTCAATTGTGTATTTTGTCCAAAACCGATCAGTTCATGTTTAAATATCACTATTTCCATATGAAGGGAAGCTCGCTCCACAGACGCTGGATGTCATCAAAGACTTCATCATTCGCCACACCATCCTTTACGAGAGGAAAAAAGGAGAATCAGACGAGAATGTCTGGAACCGCATCGTCACCAAGGACGGCCTCATCACGCTATAGTGAGTTAAAACTCATTTTTCATGGTTCTTTATCTCAAAAACATTCTGAAAAATTCCGTCTTCTGTTGAAATACATTTACCCTGAGAAAACAAATTAGAGTGAGCAGTGTGAGAGCACTCTGGCTCCTCTTCAGATCCTCCTCCAGGGTTCTAGATCCTCTCTTTAGGACTCTCCTCTTCACAGGTTTTCAGTGGGGCTTAGGCCATGATGGTGGTCCCACTTTACACCACGTGTCCTTAATAACTGCGTAGTTATTCATCAACAACACAGTGGAACTGCTGGTGATGGTGATGATTCACTGTAACAGACGGATTATATAAATATAAATGTATATCAGCTTCAGTTATGAATCATGGAATTACATGTTATAACAGCATTTTTTCTTGTGTAATTACACATGTATAACAAGTTAAAGGTAATAACTCTTCTATGAACTACGACTTTTCTAACAAGACTGATTGTAACAGGTGTGTAATTACTACATTATAAGAGTTATACTGTATCTGCACTGACAACAGTGGGACGCTTGTGCTGCGACATGATAACCAAAGTTTAATCTATGGAAAAAATGCAAAACTATAAAAATGCAAATATAAGGAGTGTGTGGTTCTATAATAACCCTAAAGCAATTTGTGGATTAGCTGTCACTTCACTGTGTTTACAGTAACAGCTACCCTGGAACTTCTCACTCATTTTAAGCGTAATTATTTCATAATACTGTGGAATATTTGTGTTGTAATATGATAAACTAATACGCTCAGTCAGCTGAAGTTTAGCGAAGTTGGTGTTTTCTGTGCTTTCATAATGCAGGCACTTCTACACCTGCTTTAATCAGAAAAGATTACAGTTAAGTTCGTGGATGACACCACCCTCATTGGACTTATATCTGATGGTGACGAAACAGCATACCAGGAGGAGGTCCAAAGGCTGGTGGATTGGTGTTCAGACAACAACTTAGTCATCAACACCTCCAAAACTAAAGAACTCATTGTAGACTTCAGGAGGAGGAAGTCCGATTTTCAGACAATCTGGATAAATGGGGAGTGTGTGGAGAAGGTATCCACCTTCAAGTTCCTGGGAGTGTATATGGACGCAGACCTCCAATGGAGTTACAACACCTCAGCGGTCATGAAAAGGGCACAGCAACGTCTCCACTTCCTAAGAATCCTCAGGAGTCTCAATCTTAAGAAGGAACTGCTGACTGTTGTCTTACTGCTGGTCCGTGGAGAGTGTGCTGACTTATTGTATCTCTATGTGGTACTCCAGTTGCACCACGGCACACAAAAAGGACTTACAAAGGGTCATCAACAACACCCAAAAAATCATTGGGCATCCCCTACCATTGCTTAAGGAATTCTACAGCAACCGCCGTCTCAGAAGGGCAGACAGGATTAAAAAAGTCATCACACAACCAGGGTACAGAATGTTTGAACTGATGCCATCTGGCAGACGTTACAGACAAATGAAAACAAGGACAAACAGACTAAAAGACAGTTTTTACAACAGGGCCATCGCTCTGTTAAACACAGACTGTGACTGAGTAAAACGTGACTGATCTGTTCAACGCAAACAAGTGACTGATCTGTTAATACAACATGTGACTGATCTGTTTAATACAACATGTGACCTGATCTGTTTAATACAACATGTGACTGATCTGTTTAATACAAACATGTGACTGATCTGTTTAATACAGACATGTGACTGATCTGTTTAATACAAACATGTGACTGATCTGTTTAATACAAAATGTGACTGATCTGTTTAATACAACATGTGACTGATCTGTTTAATACAGACATGTGACTGATCTGTTGAACAAAGACATGAAACTGATCTGTTTAATACAACATGTGACTGATCTGTTTAATACAAACATGTGACTGATCTGTTTAATACAAACATGTGACTGATCTGTTTAATACAAACATGTGACTGATCAGTTTAATACATGTGACTGATCTTTTTAATACAGACATGTGACTGATCTGTTTAATACAAACATGTGACTGATCTGTTTAATACAACATGTGACTGATCAGGTTTTGGTGCAATGTCATACTGTGCAATTATTAGTTCATTTCAATGTGGTCAGTGCATCTTATAACTGGAAAAATTCAAGTTTGATAGGTCATGTGCAATCGTTTTTTTTTGTTTGGTTACATTTTGTTAAGTGTAAATTTGTATAGTATTTACATTATTTTAGCTCATATTATTTTTCTTTTTCTGCTTTTTCTTTGCACCAAGAGTGGGGGTTTGTACTTCAGTTTCGTTGTGCAAGTGTATGAGTATAAGGTGCAAGGACTTAAGGTGCAAGGTGCTGGGCAGGGCAGTTCTCTACTCTTTGTTGAAGTGCCTATTAAAGTAAAAGAGCATCTAGTTCATAACATCTAACATCTTAGTTCTTCTTCTGCACCGACACTACAACATGTTCACAGCGTGACTAAGCGATTGTATATTGATGGCCGATGATGACCGCAGTCTGATGGTACGGGTCAGTCTGGTCAGGCTTGGCTGTCGTTATAGTTCCCCTTACTGTAATGCTCAGAATGCAGCTCGTGCTTGTGTTGTTGTGAATTGTGTTGTGACATGTTTAGAATGCAGTGACATGTAAAACAGTGTCTGCGTAGCTCGACGTTCGTGCACTTGCGTAATGGAGGTTTCTGGCCTAATGAGTCCAGCTGCACAAGCTAGCAGGCCAGTCATGCATCTGCCAGACATCCTCACAGCAATGAGACACAGGGAGACCTAAAAGAAGGAGTGGAGTGTTGGACTGCACTGGATCGGCTGTTATTGATGAATTACTGAATAATACTGAGCACAGGCTGATACAGTTCAATCCAGAACTCCAGTCCACATCTTCTGGGTTTTCAGCAGCTCATTGCTGCATGTGATGTAATCCCTGCTCGTTAGACTCTGTGCTGAACTCTGAGTTTGAGTAATTGCTGAACTCTGCTGTTTTTTGGATTTAGTAGCATAATCATTTGTTATATTTGTATATGTTATGCAGGTTTTCTCAGTATTGACAGGTCTTGTTTCACTGGTTGGCTTATATTAGTACAATAATTATTTAGTACAGTAATAATTAGTACAGTAATTTAACCCTGTGAGTTGTTTTCCTCCATGTTTTACACTACAGTATAGACACTATTTACGTTTTACCCTTGTTTGTTAACCTACTGATCCATAACACTGTGTATGGTTATGAATGCTGTCTATGGCTTTATCATAACTATGCATAGTTATAAACATTATGTATGGTTATTAACATTGTATGGTTATAAACTCTATGTATGGTTATTAACACTTCGTAAGGTTATTAACACTATGGTTGTGAACACTATGTATGGTTATGATCATCATTCATACACACCTGGTGTGTACTTGTAATTGTAATGTATGTACCAGAAAATTACTTGCAGGTACTACATACTTACCTGTTAAATACCAGGTACTGTAGTGTACTTTCATTTAAGATCACCGTGTTCCCTTGTTTTCTCAGTCACCAGTTGGCTGAAGATGATCCTAAAGCCAAAAGTCAAAAGTATAAAGTTCTCTACAGAATGGACAGCCTACCAACGCCGATTGACTCCTCAAATGTGACCCCTAAAGACTGGAGTGACATGGCTGAAAAAATTAAGGTAAAATACAAGAAATGACCGTCTACTGTTCTGAATGAACTTTACTCATGTTGTCACTTATAATTTTCTCTCTTTTACTCCTTTTCTTTCTCTCTTTCTTTTCACTGCCATTTATAGGAACACATGGGCGTGTACGATGGGTTTGTTATTATCCATGGAACAGACACGATGGCCTTCACCTCCTCTGCTCTGTCCTTTATTTTGGGGAAAATCAACAAGCCTGTGATCGTGACTGGAGCTCAGGTCACATTTCCTGCACATTTACCAATTGATTTGTCATTTAAGTCATTAAAGTTACACTTTTTATCATGCAAATAACTGCATAGTTGGGCAAAAATAAGGGAAGTACACGCAACCACAACAACAACGTTTCATCAGATTTGATTCATGACAAAATATCTCTTCTACACTGATCTGGCAGGGATTGAAAGTTTACAATCTGAACGTTCCACTTGTTTTAGGGAGCTACAAGCCAGAAATTACTGCTATAATATTACAACCCCATTTCCGAAAAAGTTGGGACGCTGTGCAAAATGTTAACAAAACCAAAATGCAATGATGTGCAAATAAGTTAAACTCTATATTTAATTGAAAATAGTACAAAGACAACAAATCAAATGTTGGAAATGCTGAGAAATTTTATTGTTTTTTAAGCCCATTTTGAATTTGGTGCCAACAACATGTTCCAAAAAAGTTGGGACGGAGCAACAAAATGCTGGTAAAGTTGTGTAATGCTAAAATGTTGATTGGCAGCAGGTCAGTAACATTGGGTATAAAGAGCATCTCAGAGACGCAGAGTCTTTCAGAAGTGAAGGTGAGGAGGGTTCATCACTCTGTGAAAGACTGCACCATCAAATAGAGGCACAATTCAAGAAAAATGTTTCTCAATGTAAAATAGCAAAGAACTTCCGCTTTTCATCGTCTACGCTACATAATATCATTAAAAGTAACTTGCTGAGTGTTGTTAAAGAAGAGGTGATGAAACACAGCAGTAAACAGGACCAAAAAAACAATAACATTTCTCAGTTTAATCATCTGATATGTCATCTTTGTAGCATTTTCCTCTAAGAATATGCTTTACATGATTTGCATTTTATTACATCCTATTTTTATTTACATTCTGCACAGCGTCCCAACTTTTTTGGAAATGGGGTTGTACATAGTCAGGAACAAATAAGAAAGTACACACAACAACCACAACAAAAACGATTGATCAAATTTGATTCATGACAAAATATCTTTACAATCTGCACGTTCCTCTTGTTTTAGGGAGTTATGAGCCAGAAATAACTGATATAGAATTGTGATTCCCCTGCATCTGTAGATGCCCATCTTCCATCCTCGAACTGACGGTCTGGATAACTTTGTTGGTTCGATGCTCATGGCTGGGTACTTTTGTGACAGAGAGATGCTGCATCAGGTCGGCTGAAAAACTTGTTTTATATTACATTGTTTGAACTATGCATTCATATTATTATGCATCTATACATAAAGATCCTTTAATAACTGCTCCAGCATAATATTTCTCTTTATTTTTTATTGTTAGTTCTGTCATTTCTTCAAAGTCAATGTTTTTTTTTCTGAGGGACAAAAGCACATAGTAAATATCGATGTTTGATGCAACAATAGAAATTGAAGGTGTAATTTATGTATGTCACAATTGGCTCCTCCCACTCCATGTGCATTTGTTTTCGTTTTGTAACTCTGCCCTTGATTGTGTTCACCTGTCCCTCATTGTCCCATGTATTTAAGCCCTGTGTTTGCTGGTCTTTGTTGGTTGTATCGGTCTGTTTGTTGTTTGACTCTTGTTTGAGGCACTGTTCCTTTTGTCATGTCTGTCCCCCAATCTCTACATGTTGGCTATATGACCCTGGACCGTTACGACCCTGATATTGGATTTGCCACAATAAAAGTCTCTTACCTCCGCACAAGCGTCCGCTACCTCGCTCCCCGTTACAATGTACACACCAGCGGCACATTCGAATCTACACAGTATCCACAGTTTTGATCTCCTCTGTCTACTTCCAGGTGATGCTTTATGATCTGAACAAACTGTACCAGGGCAACCGAGTGGTGAAGTTTGACTGTGATTCCTTCAGTGTGTTTGACAGTCCTAATGTGTTCCCGATCGCCAGCCTGGAAACTACCATCAAACGTAAATGCCAAGCAGCTTTACTGCTTTCCAGACCTCAGTTACACTTTAATGATGAGTCTTGAGACATTTCATCATGTACGGATTAAGACTCTCATCAGTAAAAACTAAATATATGTTTATATGAATGTATTATGGTGCAGTGCTGTATTTACACAGGTGGAAAACTAATTCATCTCTTTACTTCATCAGTATATGAACATAAGATGGTGGAGCCCATATTCCCTCCCTCCTTAAAGAGCAAAGCATTCACACGGGCAGAAACACCAGAAGTGAGGATCCTGAGATTTTTCCCTGGAATCACAGAAAATTATGTAAGTTGAATATAATTCAGACACAGCCTTAGAAAATGAATAATGCAGCTGTGAGCATTAGTTCTACCCCTTTACTGAAATCTGTTTGTTAAATTATCTTTGTAAAATAAAGCTGGCAGCTTAATCTACAGAACCCAAGTATAACAGTGGTATTTGCCATGGTCAGTCCTGAGATAGTACCGGTGGTGAAGTCCACTAACAATGAGTGTATTAACATTACCATAATAACTTCAATCAATCTGTCATCCTTTATTTAATCTCGGGGGGAACTGAAGGAGACTTCACTGACAATTTAGTCAAGCACTGTACAAAAAAACAAGGGATTAAAGAGAGTAAATATACACTGACCAGCCAGAATTATGAGTACCTCCTTATTTCTACACTCATTGGCCGTTTTATCAGCTCCACTTGCTCTATATATTAGGGGTAGGAATCTCTAGGCACGTCACGATTCAGAGGCTGTGATACGATTATCAAACAATTATCAGTGCATCTTTTTCTCTATACAGGATTTCTATTATCTCACTGTGTGAGGACTTGGTACTTTTAAAGTAAAATATTTGTAATGATCCATAATGAATTTACTTCCAATATCTTTTATTAATAAAACAAATGAAGTGATGTGGTGAGTGAACTGGAAGACTCTCATTCACTGCTCTTGTTTGGAGCACAGGGGGCACTGCTGCTGCTCATCTGTGAGAAAATGCGCTGTTACAGTGAAATAAGATCGAGTGGCAGATGTTACAGCTATTCTACCAGTTTTCTTCAGTGATTTCACAACTTCAGTTCTGGTCTCATTGTGGGGAGGGGGAGATGGGGGGGTTGTTATGTCAGTAAAATATCTCGCTGTTCTTAAAGACTGAGAACAGATGCAAATCCTTGGCAATAAAAGTTGTGATAGAGTTTGTAATTCGTTTCATTCTTTCTGAGTTGGGCAGAAACTCTGAAATCGCTGCGGCTTTCTTCCTGCCCTGTCACGGCTCCACAGCTGAATTAGATTAGTAGGTAATAATAAAATTATCCTCCTTTACAGTAAATTAAAGCTCTGCTGATTGTTCAACACAGTTTAACAGTAAATGGTCTTAAACGCTGGAGTTGAGGCAAAGAGAGAGATTTAAGACGGACATCAATAATTTGGAGATGAATGGACTTATTAGTGTTTATAGTCACTCCAGCTGATTTCTTTATATGTTTAATCTGCAATGAGAAACTCAACCACCAAAAAGTCACAAGGCTGAAATTGGTTTCTCATTTTCCCGTTCCAACTTAAATGGCACAGCAGTTACATTCTGGCCCCTCAGGCACCGTTTAAGTTGGAACAAGAAAATTTGAAGCTGGCGAACAAGAAGCAACTTCCTAAAAAGTTAAATGCTGAGAGACATTTTACAAGAAACTGATCTACTTTTGAGGAAAATTTTCCTGCTGGAGATGCGAGAAAAGCACTTAAAGCTGAGCTGAAGCTGAAAGCAGGGCAAAGTAAGTCTGAGTTTTTATTCATATTATGTTTTTAGTCTTTACTTGTACATCAGCACATACTGAGACACGTTTACAGCCTAGACGGTAAAATGTTGTAGCTCCCAAGGTGGTTTTATTTTTGCTGAAATGACAAAATAACTCTTGTTAACATTTGGGTTGCGACCCCTGCACTAGTTTTTAATGAAGTTTGCCGCCACGGAAATCAATTTTTGACATTTGTGAATCAATTCAGAATCATCCACATCCACATCGTCATGCATCTAAGAATCAATCCCCCCAATATATGTGCACTTTTGTCCACTTGCTTTCCACTCTATTAGACACTCCTACCTTGTCGGTCCACCTTGTAGATGTAAAGTCAGAGACGACAGCTCATCTGCTGCTGCACAGTTTGTGTTGGTCATCTTCTAGTCCTTCATCAGTGGTCAAAGGATGCTGTTGGCTGGATGTTTTTGGTTGGTGGACTATTTTCAGTCCAGCAGTGACACTGAGGTGTTTAAAAACTCCAGCAGCACTGCTGTGTCTGATCCACTTGGACCAGCACAACACACACTAACACACCACCATGTCAGTGTCACTGCAGTGCTGAGAATGATCCATCAAGATAACTATGTTGCGTAAGACAAAAGATAGAAGAAGAAAACAACACAAAGACAATAATAGTGGTGTTAAAGTGGTAAAATGATAAAAAGAATAATTGAATATTGAAGTTAAATGTTTTACAGCAGTTCAGATGCGCTAAATCTGTATTTACCAAATTTACATATATTGTGTTTTTTGCCTGCTGTCCAGGTCCGTGGCATTCTGGTCGGAGCTGATGGTGTCATCCTGGAGACGTACGGAAGTGGGAACGTTCCAGATGTTGCCTGGCTAAAGGAATGTCTGACTGAAGCTGATAAGAGAGGTGTTCTGATGCTGAACTGTACTCAGGTGTATCGAGGCACCGTCTTACCCATCTACGCTACATTTGAGGTACCACTCAACACAGTCCCCCACAGCAAGTGGAGGGTTTTACCATCAGAAACCTTTTTAGTTTCTGCTGTCGTTTGAGCTTCAGTCCCTCCTTCCATCTTTCAGTGTGTTGCTCTCTTCACAAACTTTAAATGCCACAGGTTCTTCACTTACGCAGTACTTACATTTACGTTTACATTTACGGAATTTGGCTGACGCTATTATCCAGAGTGACTTACAATTTGACTATTTTACACAAGTAGGTGGAGGTGGTGTTAGGAGTCTTGCCCAAGGACTTATTGGTGTAGTGTAGGGTGTTTGCCAAAGTGGGGATTGAACCGCAGTATACAGCATAGAAGAGATATTAACCTGCTGTGATCTGTGATTCATGCAGTCAGTTGACAGACATAAACACATGACATGAGGTCGTGGAATAAGGTGCAAAGATATTAACCTGCTGTGATCTGTGAGTCACGCAGTCAGATGACAGACATAAACACAACAGGTTACTGAGGTTGAAAAACCTGAGTAAAGCAGTGAAAACACAGTGTAGCAGCAATGATCCAGATAGTGCAAGTAGAGCATTAAAAGAGCTGTGTGTTTGGAGTGTGGGGGGGGGAGTGGTAGCTCAGTCCTTGTGAGTTTAAGAACCTGATTGCTTGAAGAATAAAGCTGTTGCATAGTCTAGCAGTGGTGACACGGATGTTCCGGTACCTTCTGCCAGACGGCAGCAGCGAAAACATTCCACGTGAGGGATGGATGGGGTCACCCACAATGCTGGTGGCTTTCCGGATACAACGTGTGGTGTAGATGCCCATGATCTCCTCAGCTGTCCTCACTATACGCTGTAGCGTCTTGCGGGCTGAGGTGGTGCAATTCCCAAACCAAGCGATGATGCAGCTGCTCAGGATGCTCTCCACAGTCCCCCTGTAGAACATGGTGAGGATGGGAGGGGGGAGATGAGCAGTCTCTGCAGGAAGTAGAGGCGCTGCTGAGCTCTCTTGGCTATGGAGTTGGTGTTGAGGGACCAGGTGAGGTTCTCTGTGATGTGGACACCGAGGAACTTGGTGTTGCTGAATATTTCCACAGCAGAGCCAGTGATGTTCAGTGGGGGGTGGTCACCTCACACTCTTCGGAAGTCAACAACCATCTCCTTAGTTTGGTCTACATTCAGAGACAGGTTGTTGGCTCCGCACCAGTCCATTAGCCGCTGCACCTATCTATACGCTGACTCATCGTTCTTGCTGATCAGACCCACCACAGTCGTCTCATCAGCGAACTTGATGATGTGGTTTGAGCTGTCGTGTGGTTTGAGCAGTCGTGAGTCAGTAGAGTGAACAGCAGTGGACTGAGCATACAGCCCTGAGGGGCACCGGTGCTCAGTGTGGTGGTGCTGGAGATGTTATTTCCTATCCTGACTAACTGAGGTCTCTCACTCTGGAAATCCAGGACCCAGTTACAGGGGGAGGCCTGTTCAGGCCCAGTAGGCTCAGTTTTCCAATCAGCCTGCTGAGGAATGATGGTTTTGAATGCTGAACTGAAGTCTATGAACAGCATTCTGACGTAGGTGTCTTTATTGTCCAGGTGGGTGAGAGCCAGGTGGAGTGTGGTGGAGATGGCGTCATCTGTTGAGTGGTTGGGGTGATATGCAAATTGCAGTGGGTCCAGTGAAGGAGGAAGCTGGTCTTTAATGTGTCTCATAACAAGCCTCTCGAAACACTTCATGATGATGGGAGTGAGTGCAACGGGATGGAGGCCATTGAGGCAGGACACTGGAGACTTCTTTGGCACAGGGATGATGATGATGATGGACTTGAAGCACGTTGGATCGACTGCAGTGCAGTAGAAGGCAGAGGTGTTACCCACTACACTAACCAACCACCCGTAGTACTTCACAGGATTTAGTGCTCTACAGTGAGGTACTGGCACTGGTGAGCTGGTCCATCAACTCAAGGCTGAAGGCTGAGTAGATCAGGACAGCAGCACCAGTATCTCACACTACAGAACCATCTCCAGGATATTATTACACCTGTACCACATCAAAAATGCACTAACTTTCCTTAGTTCAAACATTTACATTAGTTCTACATGAATAAAACATTCATTAAAAAAACATAACATGTAAGTTAATATGTAAAATACATTAACGAGGAACCAAAGTAATGAATAATGTAAAATATGTTTATGTAAAGAACAGCGTAGAGAGCTTCATGGAATGGGTTTCCATGGCCAAGCAACTGCATCCAAGCCTTACATCACCAAGCTCAATGCAAAGTGTGGAATGCAGTGGTGTAAAGTGCAGCCACTGGACTCTAGAGCAGTGGAGACGTGTTCTCTGGAGTGAACAATCACACTTCCCCATCTGCCAATTCGATGGACGAGTCTGGATATGGTGGTTGCCAGGAGACGGTACTTGTCTGACTGCATTGTGCCGAGTGTAAAGTTTGGTGGAGGGGGGATCATGGTGTGGGGTTGTTTTTCAGGAGTTGGGCTCGACCTCTTATTCCAGTGAAATGAGCTCTTAATTCTTAAGCACCAAGAGGTTTTGGACAATTTCACACTCCCAACTTTGTGGGAGCAGTTTGGGGCCCCTTCCTGTTCCAACATGACTGCGCACCAATGCACAAAGCAGGTCCATAAAGACATGGATGAGCAAGTTTGGTGTGGAAGAACTTGACTGGCCTGCACAGAGTCCTGACCTGAACCCAATAGAACACCTTTGGGATGAATTAGAGCAGAGACTGTGAGCCAGGCCTTCTCGTCCAACATCAGTGTCTGACCTCACAAATGTGCTTCTGAAAGAACGGTCAAATATTCCCATAAGCACACTCCTATCCTTTGTGGAAAGCCTTTCCAGAAGAGGTTAAGCTGTTATAGGTCTAAAGGGTGGGCCGACATAATATTAAACCCTATGGATTAAGAATGGGATTTCACTAAAGTTCATATGTGTGTGAAGCCAGACGACCGAATACTTTTGGCAGTATGGTGTATACACATGTGTAACCAATGTGGAACCGATGTGACCAATGTTCTTGCCAAGAGTGAACTGAAAGGACAATGGGTTGATGTAACCTGTGCAATACGTAAAAATATATGTTATTCATGTGGAACTGATGTATAAATATGAACTAAGTCAGTGCACGTTTCATATCAATGATTAATTACTGTCAAGTCAAAAGGCTTTTATTGTCATTCCGTCTATGTACAAGTACACAGTGGAGTGAAATTACGTTCCTCCAGGAACATCACGGTGCAACAAGGAACAAACAGTATAAAGTGCGAACGTTCTGACATCGTGTGCAAACAAAAAATTAAGCTAGAATCAATAAATATGATAAATTAAACAGACATTAGACACAGTAAACAGACACGACAGTGCAGCACCAACACAGCACTTATTTTGGACATGAGATAGTGAGAATAAGGTGCAGAGATATTAACCTGCTGTGATCTGTGATTCATGCAGTCAGATGACAGACATAAACACATGACATGAGGTTGTGGAATAAGGTGCAGAGATATTAACCTGCTGTGATCTGTGAGTCATGCAGTCAGATGACAGACATAAACACATGACATGAGGTCGTGGAATAAGGTGCAGAGATATTAAACTGCTGTGATCTGTGAGTCACGCAGTCAGATGACAGACAGAAACACAGCAGGTTACTGAGGTTGAAAAACCTGAGTAAAACAGTGAAAACACAGTGTAGCAGCAATGATCCAGATAGTGCAAGTAGAGCATTAAAAGAGCTGTGTGTGTGGAGTGTGGCAGGGGGAGTGGTAGCTCAGTCCTTGTGAGTTTAAGAACCTGATTGTTGAAGAATAAAGCTGTTGCATAGTCTAGCAGTGGTGGCACGGATGTTCCGGTACCTTCTGCCAGACGGCAGCAGCGAAAACATTCCGTGTGAGGGATGGATGGGGTCAGCCACAATGCTGGTGGCTTTCCGGATACAACGTGTGGTGTAGATGTCCATGATCTCCTCAGCTGTCCTCACTATACCATGTAGCGTCTTGCGGTCTGAGGCGGTGCAATTCCCAAACCAAGCAATGATGCAGCTGCACAGGATGCTCTCCTCAGTCCCCCTGTAGAACATGGTGAGGATGGGAGGGGGGAGATGAGCGGTCTCTGCAGGAAGTAGAGGCGCTGCTGAGCTCTCTTGGCTATGGAGTTGGTGTTGAGGGACCAGGTGAGGTTCTCTGTGATGTGGACACAGAGGTACTTGGTGTTCCTGAAGATTTCCACAGCAGAGCCAGTGATGTTCAGTGGGGGGTGGTCACCTCGCACTCTTCGGAAGTCAACAACCATCTCCTTAGTTTGGTCTACATTCAGAGACAGGTTGTTGGCTCCGCATCACTCCATTAGCCGGTGCACCTATCTATACGCTATCTTATCGTTCTTGCTGATCAGACCCACCACAGTCGTGTCATCAGCGAACTTGATGATGTGATTTGAGCTGTACTTTGCAGTACAGTCGAGAGTCAGTAGAGTGAACAGCAGTGGACTGAGCATACAGCCCTGAGGGGCACCGAAATCCAGGACCCAGTTACAGAGGGAGGCCCGTTCAGGCTCAGTAGGCTCAGTTTTCCAATCAGCTGCTGAGCAATGATGGTTTTGAATGCTGAACTGAAGTCTATGAACAGCATTCTGACGTAGGTATCTTTATTGTCTAGGTGGGTGAGAGCCAGGTGGAGTGTGGTGGAGATGGCGTCGTCTGTTGAGCGGTTGGGTCGATATGCAAATTGCAGTGGGTCCAGTGAAGGAGGAAGCTGGTCTTTAATGTGTCTCATAACAAGCCTCTCGAAACTCTTCATGATGATGGGAGTGAGTGCAACGGGATGGTAGCCATTGAGGCAGGACACTGGAGACTTCTTTGGCACAGGGATGATGATGATGATGGACTTGAAGTGCTCAGAGAGATGTTTAATATGTCTGTGAGAACATCAGCCAGCTGTTTGGCGCACTCTCTGAGAATTCTGCCTGGTATGCTGTTGGATCATGGTTGGTTCACTTTGTAGAGTTTTCCACATATCAGCAGTGGACAGACACAGTACCTGTTCACTTGGAGGGGGTGTGGTTTTCCTCACCGTCGTGCCATTCTGATGTTTATTATTAAGTTTTGAAACAAATACAACACAAACTGCTTAACAAGGGAAAGGTGTTCAAGTGTAAGGATTGAACTAGCTACACATGTAAATGCAACATTATAAGTTATTATGAAATGGATAGTCCTGGTCCTAAAATCTGATTGGCTGAGCCGCATTCAAAGCCATTGTAAAGTATACTAAGCCAAGATACCACTCTTATGACCACCTCAATACAACATTTTACATTTACATTTACGGTATTTGGCTGACGCTCTTATCCAGAGTGACTTACAATTTGATCATTTTACACAGGCAGGCCAAGGAGTCTTGCCCAAGGACTCTTATTGGTATAGTGTAGGGTGTTTGCCCAGGTGGGGATTGAACCCCAGTCTACAGTGTTGAAGGCAGAGGTGTCAACCACTACACTAACCAACCACTGAACTGAACTTAATAATCTTTGACTCTCATACTGTTCCCACTGGCTGCCGAGTATATCAACAAAGTAAGAACCCAGTTCTGTTAAAACTGAGGGGCTGGAGACTTATGTTCTTAACTACAACCAGGCTGGTCAGGTAGCTAACAGGCTAAAAGATAGCAAACATGTTAAACAGCTCCTTCATTAACATCGCAGGCTTGAGTTAAAGCACTTACAGTCTGATTTACTGTAAAACTGCAGAATAAAAATCTAAAAAGTGTCACTTGAATGTTTTACACACTTCAAACATCCGTGTTTCATTCAGAAGTCATGTCAAACTCAGGCTGAATCCTGAGCCGCTCTGTACTCTCTAAATAGTCATCTAGTTATGGAAATGTAGATGTGGACGTGTATGAATCCCAAATCACTGTTCCTTAGCTGTATTTTGCTCTGTTGGGCTGCAGGATCCAGTATTTAAACTCTTACGTAGTGCACTATGTAGGGAGCAGGGAGCTGTTTGAGATTCAGCCCAGAGTGAGGGGAGGGCAGCGCTGGACTGGTGCTGAATTAGACTTGCGGTGGTGATTTGGTGACCAGAATGTACTTATAAAATGAAGGTTCTGCATAAAACAGTGCAGCGTTATCAAATGTTCATTGTTATACAGCATAATAATAATAATAATAATAATAAATCATAATAATACCATATGCTAAAGAAACTATATTTATTTATATTTTCATATTTTTAGTTTTATAAAAGCAATAAGCCAGTTATTAATTTCTGTTGTCCTGCCTGTAAGCATGATGTATTGACTGTGTTCACTGACCACTGTGGCCTTGTTTCTTTGTGTCCCCAATTTTGACGAAGGCACATGTTATTCCTGGATATGACATCACTCCTGAGGCAGCAATGACCAAGATGATCTGGGTGCTGAACTCAGGCTTTAACCCAGAGACAAAACGCAAGGTGTGTCTGAGCTTCTACTGGAATGAGTTTAGTGCTGCTCTATCACCGCCTGTATATTAAAGTTTTCATTAAAGCAGTGTTTGTTCAGAGGAGTTACTGATGGAGAAACTGAAATTCATAGCCAACATAAGATCTAGAACAAAAAAGCTAAAAGATAGAAGGAAACACTAAAGGTGGCTTTATAAAGGAATCTTTTTGTACATTTTAATGTGTTTCAGATACTGAAGCACAGTTTGTATGGGGAATCATGTGCCCCTCCCTACAGCCCACTGCTGGTGAGTTAGAGAGATTTTCTGTGTTACTGGAATCGATTCTGGATTATATTCCAGTTCTTACTTAAGACCTTTCTCTCCACTTTTTTCAGCCGAATGTGGAACCTGGAGAGAGAGAACAGACACCGGAATAAAATCAGCATGATTGGTCATTCAAACAAGATGAAATGATTGAGTCTGTTTGTGAAAAAAGGTCAAGAAAAGTAAACAGTCTAAACCAATCAACAAAGTCTAATTGATCTCTAATGTTCTAATCAAATAAACTGATTCATTGCCTCCATTCACTGCCTCATGATGTTTTGAATTTGACTTAAAGAATCTAAACTAAATTAAAGTTGTGAGGGGTTAAGAGACCATACACTAATACTGTTTGATTATTGATTAATGGTATGAAATGGCAGCCACTGAAGGCTCTGGAGAATGAGGGCATCCCTGTTTGATGCATTCTCTAAAATACAGGTTGATTCAAAAAGATTCACCTGATTTCTAAATGATTCATTTCTCTTGTAAACTGATACAGATCAGTGCAGTGAACTGTAAACGGTTTAAATGAGCATAAAGTTAATTATGTAATTGTACAAGGTCTCAGTCTGAACCTCCTCCAGCTGTACGGACAACATCAACACCACAGTCAAACTCATCCCATACTGGATTGAGTGTATCGGGCGTCGCTGCACTCACAGCTTTTTCAGTGCGATTTTGGAGATCATCCAGTGGAACCAACGACGAACGCTCTGAGCTGCTGGAGCTTCAATGCCCACGAAAACCATGCTGAACAGTTCTGACGGATTCACTCTAATTGACGTGGAGAACGCAGAACGCTTTCTGCTCAGGGGTCTCATCTCCTCTCAGACTGAATGGAGCCAGTCAGAAACTCAATGACCCCCTCTTACAATTGGATTGTGATTGGTTCCTCGGCGCCTCACGGTGGGAAAAATATGCCGCTTTGAAATCAGATGAATATTTTTTAATCACCTTGTACTGTTGTACTTGACCATAATGACAGCTAGAGGAACAATGCACTAATCTAACTTGGATGCTACAAATTGAATTTATTAAGTGTTTCAGCAAGTGCTAAGAGACGGTAAAAGGTCTAAATTGTCATAGAGTGGATTTGTATATAAAAGTTGAAGAGTAGGTGTAGAATCAAAAATCATTCCAAGTTCAACAGTAGCTGAAGACACAAGCAAGGTTCCATCAGTATCAATACTGAAGATATATTGATGAAAACAATATGTTTCCATAAATATCTAAGAAAAGGCAGAATTCATTAAACCTTAGGAGCCACTTCAGCATGAGAACCTGGATAATCTGAAACTTTGATTTCACGATTTGATCCTGATATTGTAGCTCTGACTGAATCCTTGCTAAAACACTCTGTGTCCAACTCAGAAGCAGCCCCACCTGGATATAATCTGTACAGAGCTGATAGGAAAGCAAGGGGTGGTGGAGTGGCTGTTTACATTAAACCTACTAACCAAGTACAAACTTTCATGCATTATCCAAAGAAAACTTTGAGTTTTTAGCCCTAAACCTGTGCACAGAACACAATAACAGCTTTGTTGTAACTGGGATCTGACCAAACTTGCGTGAGCCCACCAAGTCAACACTGATAGAATTACCTCCACAGGCGTATATGTTTCTGGTTTTAGTGACCGCTGCCCTACTGGATACATTAATACGGCAGGCTCTCAGGAGGTGGTCAGAAGAAATTTTAAACATTTTAATGAGCAAAGCTTCTTAAATCACCTGGCGCTTCCTTACATCCACTACACTTATGAAATCCCAAATACTGATTTAGCATTAGACCATTTTGGCGAAACCCTCCTGGTGGTGGTTAACAAGCAAGCTGCTTATAAATGTTAGAACCCAAGACAGATCAAATCCCTGGTTCAGCCTAATCCTTAAGCTTAATGCTAGAAATAAATGGTGGACCCTCACAGGAAGAAATCATGACAAAGAACAATAACTTACTTTCAAGAATTTCACCTTCAGATATTTAGAAATTCAGCTTCTCAAATTCTGGAAGACATTAGTTAATTCAAAGACAAATCAAATCCTAGTCCAACCCATACTTTAACTAATTATCGAGACTTCTGAATCAGAATCACTTTATTTCACCAAGAATGTTCCATATACCAGGAATTTGCCTTGGTGAGTCACACATGTAACATAGTAAACAGACCAGACCAGCACACAGACTGTTAACAAGCATTACATTAAGGGAAAAGTAAATATACATCCATCCATCCATCCATCCATCATCGTTGACTGCTAGTCCAAACAGGGTCGCTGGAGCAGTTGGGAGAGCAGAGAATCCAAGATGACCCTGTCCCCCGCAACTTCCTCCAGGTCATTCCCGGTGACCCCAAGCCGCTCCCAGGCCAACTTGGAGACATAATCCCTCCAGTGGGTCCTAGGGCGACCCCGGGGTCTTGTCCCGGTAGGCTGTGCCTGGAACACCCCCACCGGGAGGCGTCCAGGGGGCATCCGGATCAGATGCCCGAACCACCTCAGCTGGCTCCTCTCAATGCGGAGGAGTAGCGGCTCTACTCTGAGCTCCTTCCGGATGACCGAGCTCCTCACTCTATCGCAGAGCGTGTAGCCCGCCACCTGACGAAGAAACCTCATTTCCGCCGCTTGTATTCGCGATCTCGTTCTTTCAGTCATTACCCACAGCTCATGACCATAGGTGAGGGTTGGGCTGTAGATCGACCTTCACCTCTTGGCTCAACTCCCTCTTCACCACTACAGTCCGGTACAGTGACTGCATTACTGCTGCCGCCTGTCCCAGCCTACGGCCGATCTCACGATCCCTCTTCCTGTCACTCGTGAACAAGACCCCAAGATACCTAAACTCCTCCAGCTGGGGCAGGTCCTTTCCCCTTACCTGGAGTGGGCATGCTATCCTTTTCCGGGCCAAGACCATGGACTCAGACTTGGAGGTGCTGATCTGCATACCAACTGCTTCACACTCAGCTGCAAACCGCTCCAGCGAGCGTTGGAGGCATCCATGTGATTCCGCCAAAAGAACAACATCATCTGTAAATAGCAGAGACGCCACCCTCCAGCCTGCACACATAATGCCCTCCTGACCCTGGCTACACCCTGACACTCTGTCCATGAATATCATGAACAAGAGTGGAGAGAGAGCACAACCCTGCCGAAGTCCAACGCTAACACTGAAAGAGTCTGACTTAATGCCGAGTATACGGACACAGCTCTCACTCCGGGAGTACAGAGAGTATAGCCCGGAGTAGTAGCCCCGGCACCCCATACTCCCGAAGAACCTCCCACAAGATATCTCAAGGAACACGGTCATAAGCCTTCTCCAAATCCACAAAACACATGTAGACTGGGTTGGCAAACTCCCATGCCCCCTCAACAATCTGTGAGAGGGTGAAAAGCTGATCCATTGTTCCACGGCCGGGACGGAATCCACATTGTTCCTCTTCAATCTGAGGTTCAACTATTGGTCGAAGTCTCCTTTCCAGCACCTTTGCATAGACTTTCCCAGAGAGGCTGAGCAGTGTGATACCCCAATAATTGGCACACACCCTCCGGTCCCCCTTTTTAAAAATAGGGACCACCACCCCAGTCTGCCAGTCCAAGGGTACTGTTCCCGAGGTCCATGCAATATTGCAGAGGCGTGTTAGCCATGACAGCCCCACAATATCCAGAGCCTTAAGCATTTCTGGACGAATCTCATCCACCCCTGGTGCCTTACCACTGAGGAACTTACCAACTACCTCAGTGACCTCCACCAGGAAAATGGAACTTGACACCCCAGAAGCCTCTGGCCCTGACTCCCGTGAGGGAGGCACGTCTCCCGGATTAAGAAGTTCCTCAAAGTGCTCCTTCCACCGACCGACAATATCCTCATTCTAAGTCAGAGTTTCTCCACCCTTGCCGAATACAGCTTGGGCGCAGCCACCCCGACCCCTCCTGAGTCGCCGGACAGTTGTCCAGAACCTCTTTGAGGCCGAACAAAAGTCTTTTTCCAAGGCCTCACCAAACTCCTCCCATGCCCTGGATTTTGCTTCTGCCACCGTTGCAGCTGCCACCTTTTTTGCCTGTCGGTACCTATCTGCTGAATCGGGAGTCCTTCGGGCCAACCAGTCCCTAAAGGCCTCTTTCTTCAGCTTGATGGCCTCCCTCACCACTGGTGTCCACCGGGAGGTTCTTGGGTTACCGCCCCGACAGGCACCCACAAGCTTTTGGTCACAGCTACGCCTGGCAGCTTCCACAATGGAGGTTTTGAACAGGGTCCATTCAGACTCCATGTCCCCTACCTCCCCCGGGATGTGAGAAAAGCTCTCCCGGAGGTGGGAGTTGAAATCATTCCGAACAGGGGCCTCTGAAAGTCGTTCCCAGCACACCCTCACTATTCGCTTGGGCCTACCGGATCTGACCATCAGTCTTCCCTGCCATCTGATCCAACTCACCACCAGATGGTGATCAGTTGACAGCTCAGCACCTCTCTTCACCCTAGTGTCCAGAACATATGGTCCCAAGTCAGATGAAATGACAACAAAGTCGATCATTGACCTTTTACCCAAGGAGCTCTGGTACCATGTACACTTATGAACATCCTTGTGTTCAAACTGGGTGTTCGTTATGGACAATCCATGCCTGGCACAGAAGTCCAATAACAATTCACCATTCGGGTTTAGATCGGACAGGCTGTTCTACCCAATCACGCCTCTCCAGGTCTCCCAGTCATTGCCAACGTGAGCATTGAAGTCTCCCAGTAAGACTATGGAGTCTGTAGGCGGGACCCTTTCCAGAACCCCGCCCACTCGCTCCAGGAAGGCCAAATACTCTGACCTGTTGTTTGGTGCATACGCACAGACAACAGTCAAAATTTTCCTCTCTGTGATTTTAATTCGCATTGAGGCAACCCTCTCGTCCACCGGGACAAACTCCAACTGCCTGGTCACCAGCTGGGGACTTGTGAGTATCCCCACACCCGCCCGGCGCCTCTCACCCTGTGCAACCCCTGAGTAGGAGAGAGACCATCCCCTATCCAGGAGTTTGGTTCCAGAGCCGACACTGTGGGTGGAGGTGAGCCCAACTATATCTAGTTGGTACCTCTCAACCTCCTGCACAAGTTCCGCCCCCCCCCCCCCCGTGAGGTTACATTCCATGTACCAAGAGCTAGTTTCTGCTGCAGGGGCCTAGGCCACCTAGGGCCTCCCCGCTGCCAATATGGCACTGCACCG
The DNA here is from genome assembly GCF_015220715.1 of Pygocentrus nattereri. Classification (NCBI taxonomy): domain Eukaryota; kingdom Metazoa; phylum Chordata; class Actinopteri; order Characiformes; family Serrasalmidae; genus Pygocentrus; species Pygocentrus nattereri. The sequence goes on along the minus strand of NC_051237.1, from coordinate 24,094,679 downwards.
CTCCCCCATGCTGGACCTTGCGGGTGGCTGCCCGGCTACCAGGCGCTCGCCGTGGAACTCTACCCCCAGGCTTGTGCTCCAGGGGTAGGTCCCGGTGACCTGTGTGGTGGTTTCACTTGTGAGTTCTAGGGTTGGTAAACTGTCTCTCTGCCAGTGTGACAGGCTGCACTTTGTGTTTGACCAGTTCTGGCTCAAGGCAGCCGAGCATTTTTACCTGTTTGTATTTCTTCTCCTTTATTCTTGTAACACTGGGTGAGCAGGAGATGAAGGAGGATGCAAGTGCGAGTTGGTTTTATTGAAGTCCAGGACAGAAACCGGAGAAACAAGCAGAAAACAAGAGCACGAGTGAAACAAACAAGAAACAAAACAGAAATAAGAGGCAAAACTAAAACAACAAGAAATCTACAACTGATCTTTGAACAATCCCGAATAAACATACATGTTCACATTCAACGCCAAGCAAAGACAAGACTGAAAGAAGGGGTATATACAAACACTCGAGATCAGAGACAGCTGAGAACAAAGACAGGGGCGGGGCTAAGAACAAGAAACAGGTGCAGGCTGAACACCTGTCAGAACAGGGGAGGAGCTAACACAACAACAAAAGCACATGGACTAGAAAACAAAGGCACATGTCAGACATAAACAAAGGCATGTGACAAAGAAAAACAAGGAAACCAAGAAAAGGACAGAAAAAGACCGTTACAGTTCTCTTACTTTGTCTTATAATAAACATCATCACTGATGAACTCTTTATAATCTCTCTTTAATCTCTTTTTAAAAACGAAACACTACTAGCTCACCTGTGTTAGAGCTCCCCCTGGTGGTAAAGGAAGGGGGTACCTTGGCACAGTTGGGTTTGTTTCAGCCCTCATTTTAGTACTTTTCTCCTTTTAGACACCTTACGAACACAGTGTCCTAGAAGAGCTGTAGATACTCTCAGACTCATCACTGTCAGAAACTGGAAGATTTAGTGCTATAAGAGACTCCAGACTTTTAGATGAGGGTATAAATTCTCTAAAACCGTTAGCTGTTTACCGGGAGTCAGAGCGCCGGACATTAGTGGCAACCTTAGACTTTTAGCTAATAAGAGATATTCGAGGATATTCATTCATGTAGGGGCCAATGATATCTGTCTTTGGCAGTCTGAGATAACTAAGGGTAATATTACACTGTTAGAAATAAAGGTACCATACAGGTACATGATTCAGTCATCAAGGTACAAACAATGTACATGTACCCTCAAAGGTACAACAGTGGTTTTAAGCTCCAATGGTGTACCTTACATGAGGTTTTCCTAGTGGAAAAGTAGATATTTGTATCTTTTTATAAACTAATGTTTTAAATCAGAACATTAAAATAAAAAGCCTGGAGACGAGGCGGTGTGTGTGGAGTCAAAACAACTTAGAAAATATAATTTCAATTTCAATGATTCAATGTTCAATGATTCTAGTACAATTATGTTCCCTGACTAAAGGTACTAGGATGTACCCCTGAGGGTACCACCACAGTGACAAGAGGGGTACTGCCCCAGTGATCGTGTTGTACCTTTTTTTATGAGAGTGTAGAGAGGTGACTAAACTGGCCAACAATGTCCGATGCCGTAATTTGCTCTGGCCCCATCCCAGTGCAGTGCGAAGCTGAAGCCTACAGCAGGCTTTCAGCGTTAAAATGCTGGATGTCCAAGTGGTGTTCTGAAAATCAAGTGGGCTTTATAAACAATTGATTACATTTCAAGGGCAAGCCTGTAGGTAGGGATGGTGTCCACCACACGCGGGAGGGTGCTGCCTTACTTTCTTGCAGCATAGCTCATAGTCTTTCAGTTAGTCGGCAGAGTAGTGTAAACAGCTGCTGACAGTCCACAGCCGGGACCAGGCCGCAGACAGACAGGCTAAACCGATCGTCTGCGATCCGCCTTGAGGCGTCACCCAGGTTCAACTTTATTGAGACTGTGTCTTTGCCCCGAATTAAAACTAAATTTAATCATAGAAAAACTCAATCAGCCCATTTAAACAACCTAATCAACATATATCCATATTCAGATGATAGCACTAAAACCTTAAATCTAAAGTTTGTACTACTCAATATAATTTGGGATCTCGGCAAACAAACTCATTTCAACAATGGCGACTAAGGCCAAAAACTCAGCTCTTCTGAATCTAGAACCGCATCATGTCAGCTGGGTCGACTGGCCCGACCTCCCCTCAAGACCACCCTGAAGGTAAGTCAAGTCAAGTCAAGAGGCTTTTATTGTCAGTCTATCTATGTACACTATGTATATCTAAGTACACAGTGGAGTGAAATTATGTTCCTCCAGGAACATCACGGAGCAGGGTTGTGGAATAAGGTGCAGAGATAATAACATGCTGTGATCTGTGAGTCACGCAGTCAGAGTTGGAGCAGAGGGATGCCAAACTGTCTCAGAGTGCTCTCGTGTCTGTGTGTCCTTCTGGTTCTCTGCTTTTAGTTAAGCTGTCATAGTCAGATCTGCCGGAGTCGTTAGCCACATTCTGGAAATGTTTACATCCCCCGTTTTAGGTACAAATAGACAGAATAAAACTAATTCCATCTCCCTGCCTTTTTTCCGAGTATACATCCGCCCACATGTCCGGCTGGACACTGAAGGACGATTGATTGTCGAGCCCTCCTGCTACGCACCTCAGACCAGCTGCCCATGCCCCATTCTTACATTCTTGTTAAAACTTTGTCTTTTCTGGAATTCTGTAAAGCTGCTTTGTGACAACATCAGTTGTAAAAAGTGCTACACAAATCAATTTGATTTGATTTGACATAAACACATGTCTATGATGGAGGGGAGAGACCCCGATGATCTTCTCAGTTGTCCTCACTATACGCTGTAGGGTCTTGCGGTCTGAGGCAGTGCAATTCCCAAACCAGGCGATGATGCAGCTGCTCAGGATGCTCTCCACAGTCCCCCTGTAGAACATGGTGAGGATAGGAGGGGGAGAAGAGCAGTCTCTAGAGGAAGTAGAGGCGCTGCTGGGCTCTCTTGGCTATGGAGTTGGTGTTGAGGGACCAAGTGAGGTTCTCTGTGATGTGGACACCGAGGAAGTTGGTGCTCCTGACGATTTCCACAGCAGAGCCATGTGATGTTCAGTGGGGGGTGGTCAACTCGCACTCTTCGGAAGTCAACAACCACCTCCTTAGTTTTATCTACATTCAGAGAAAGTTTGTTGGCTCCGCACCAGTCCGTTAGCCGCTGCACCTCCTCTCTGTACGCTGACCCGTCTGATATGACCCGTTTACTCAACGACTTCCAGCTTATACAGTGAACGTATATACACTGCTCAAAAAAATAAAGGGAACACTTAAACAACACAATATAACTCCAAGTAAATCAAACTTCTGTGAAATGAAACTGTCCACTTAGGAAGCAACACTGATTGACAATCAATTTCACAGCTGTTGTGCAAATGGAATAGACAACAGGTGGAAATTATTGGCAATTAGCAAGACACACTCAATAAAGAAGTGGTTCTGCAGGTGGGAACCACAGACCACTTCTCAGTACCTATGCTTTCTGGCTGATGTTTTGGTCAATTTTGAATGTTGGTGGTGCTTTCACACTCGTGGTAGCATGAGACGGACTCTACAACCCACACAAGTGGCTCAGGTAGGGCATCTCATCCAGGATGGCACATCAATGCCAGCTGTGGCAAGAAGGTTTGCTGTGTCTGTCAGCGTAGTGTCCAGAGGCTGGAGGCACTACCAGGAGACTGGGAGGTAGCAGGACCGCTGCCTCTGCCTTTGTGCAAGGAGGAACAGGAGGAGCACTACCAGAGCCCTGCAAAATGACCTCCAGCAGGCTACAAATGTGCATGTGTCTGCACAAACGGTTAGAAACCGACTCCATGAGGAAGGTATGAGGGCCCGACGTCCACAGATGGGGGTTGTGATCACAGCCCAACACCGTGCAGGACGCTTGGCATTTGCCAGAGAACACCAGGATTGGCAAATTCGCCACTGCGCCCTGTGCTCTTCACAGATGAAAGCAGGTTCACACTGAGCACATGCGACAGATGTGACAGAGTCTGGAGACACCGTGGAGAGCGATCTGCTGCCTGCAACATCCTTCAGCATGACCGGTTTGGCAGTGGGTCAGTAATGGTGTGGGGTGGCATTTCTTTAGAGGGCCGCACAGCCCTCCATGTGCTTGCCAGAGGTAGCTGCCGTTAGGTACCAAGATGAGATCCTCAGACCCCTTGTGAGACCATATGCTTGTGCGGTTGGCCCTGGGTTCCTCCTAATGCAGGACAATGCTGGACCTCATGTGGCTGGAGTGTGTCAGCAGTTCCTGCAAAATGAAGGCATTGAAGCTATGGACTGGCAGGTCCGTTCCCCAGACCTGAATCCGATTGAGCACATCTGAGACATCATGTCTCGCTCCATCCACCAACGCCACATGACCGTTCAGGAGTTGGCGGATGCTTTAGTCCAGGTCTGGGAGGAGACCCATCCGCCACCTCATCAGGAGCATGCCCAGGCGTTGTAGGGAGGTCATACAGGCACGTGGAGGCCACACACAATACTGAGCCTCATTTTGACTTGTTTTAAGAACATTACATCAAAGTTGGATCAGCCTGTCGTGTGTTTTTCCACTTTAGTTTTGTGTGTGACTCCAAATCCAGGCCTCCATTGGTTAATAAATTTGATTTCCATTGATGATTTTTGTGTGGGGCGGCACGGTGGCGTGGTGGGTAGCGCTGTCGCCTCACAGCAAGGAGGGCCTGGGTTCGATTCCCCTGCCGGGTGACAGGGGTCCTCTCTGTGTGGAGCTTGCATGTTCTCCCCGTGTCTGCGTGGGGTTTCCTCCCACAGTCCAAAGACACGCAGTCAGGCCAATTGGACATGTTACATTGCCCCTAGGTGTGAGTGTCTGTGTGTCTGCCCTGTGATGGACTGGTGACCTGTCTAGGGTGTATCCTGCCTTTTGCCTGAAGACTGCTGGGATAGGCTCCAGCACAGCGACCCTGACGGAGAAGCGGCTTAGAAAATGGATGGATGGATTTTTGTGTGATTTTGTTGTCAGCACATTCAACTTTGTACAGAACAAAGTATTCAATGAGTATATTCAGATCTAGGATGTGTTATTTGAGTGTTTCCTTTTTTTTTGAGCAGTGTGTGTATATATACATATATATATATATATATATATATATATATATATATATATATATATATATATATATATATATATATATATTACACACAAACACATTTACATATGCTGCGCTCCCTTCACTGGCTTCCTGTATCTGCATCAGATTTAAAACTCTGATGCCTACAAAGCCAAAAATGGACCAGCCCCTACCTACTTGATGGCAATGGTGAAATCTCGAACTGTACCACGAGCCCTTTGAGCTTCGAGTACAGCTCGGCTTGACCCAACCTCCTTCAAGGTGCATGGGAGACAAGCGTCGAGAATGTTCTCTGTACTGGCACCAAGGTGGTGGAATGAACTCCCACTGGCTGTCCGAACAGCAGAGTCTCTTGCTGTCTTCAAATATAGACTGAAGACTCATCTCTGTACACAGCACTTAAACGAGCATTGAACTATAAGCTGCGCTTATTTTTATTGTACTGCACTCTGTATTGTAGTTTATTGTATTGTATCTTATTGTTATTGTATTGCATTGAATGGCACAGAGTTCTGCGTTCAACTCTGTTCCTTTTCTCTCTCTGTATCTAGAGTGACTCTGTTTCTAGCAGTATCTGAGCTCAAGACCGTCTTTTTCTCTAAGCTATTGGTAACTAGCAAAGATACTTTCTCTAGATTGACACAGCACTTCTTGTAAGTCGCTCTGGATAAGAACGTCTGCTAAATGATGTAAATGTAAATGTAAAAATGTATACATATATATGTTTTTAGCAAATACTCACTTTTATTCACACTATAAACTAATATGCTAACATGCTAATGTTTTGGTTGTTCTTTTTTTCTTCTCTTTGTTTATTATTTTAGTCGCTGTTTACATTTTTCGCGCATCCTGCTGCTGATCTATATTTTTCCCTGGCTTCCTGTAGCGATATGTGATTCAAATCAATCAATAAATAGACGAATAAATAAATAAATGATTTAAAACATTTTAAAAGCGAATTAACAAATGAATGGTTAAATAAATAAATGATGGCAAGGCGGTTAATCTGGACACCACCGGCTGCGCGCTGACGTGCGCAGTGTTTCCGGGTGCGGCGCGCGTGGCGGAGCAGCGCGCGGACGCTGTGATTGACAGTGAGGCTGATTTCTGACTTTTTATTCTTTATTGTTTTTATTGTTTTTATTTACTGTCCGGTCTGTTCGGCTCAGTTCGCAGCGCGGAGCCTCCCTCCGATCTCAGACATTTAACGTGTTTAATCTCCTGCTGCTCGCGCTTCCTGTCCGAACTCTCCGGTCCACCTTAAATGCTGCAGATGTCCATTCTGGCGCCTCGGGCTATTTAAGGTGGACCGGGGAGTTGGGCTACGAAGCTAACGCAGCTGCTGTATCTGTCCTGTTATACAGAGTTAACGCCTGTAAGTGGCTTTAATTAGATTTAGAGGCGGTGTGTGCGGCTGAAATGTGGAGATAATATTAGTAGTAATAATAATAACTATAATAATAGTAATAATAATATGATGATAATTATAATGAAGTTACAGCGCAGCCGTTCAACACTGACGGCATCGGTGCTAACGTAGCTTAGCCGCTCCCGCCGGGCTGGGCTGGCCGTGTCTGTTCGTTATGAAGATAAATGTTTAATAGTCGATTAAAGTCTGATGGAATGGCCGAATAATCACGGAGCAGCTGCTGGAAGATCGGACGTTATCAGGCGGGATTAACCCGGTTTACACGGTGAGGGAGAGACGGGTAGCCTAGCGAGCTAACGCTAAAGCTAATGCTAAAGCTAAAGCAGAGGGCCGAGCTGTTTACCTCAGACCCCCGCGCGCTAATCTGAGAAAATCGCGGTTATGAACTGATGAAAATAATAATAATAAAACTCTTTGTTTTCATCGTTGTTTAAATCCCGGCTGTTAAACCAGCTGGTGTTGGGTTGGGTTAGCTACCGCTGGCTGGCTACACTGCCTAAAAATGATGGTTCTTTAGCCAGCAAAGGCAACGAACCATGGGTTCCTGGCACGGTGAAATGGTTCTTCTGATTGATTGAGAACATGTACAGGGTTCTATATACGTTCTTTAAAAAGATGGTTGTTTAAGGGGGATTGAGTAAAGATACTGGTTCTATAAAGAATCATGAACACTCATTTGCATGGTGTAACGGTTCTTCAGATTGATGGAGAACATGCTGTATGTGGTTCTAAAAAAAGAACCAGGTTTACAAGCTGCAAGCTTGACATCGTAACAGCAGAACACCCCATATTGTGTTTTATATAGTATAACTACGTACAGCGTGTTCTACATCAATCTCACCATGCAAAGGACTATTTAAGCGTGCAAATGGTTCTATATAGAATTCATGGTTCTTAATAGAACTGTTCTTTTTGCTAAAGAGCCATCTTTATTCAGTGTGAGGCTCAGCTGCTGGACAGGCTTTGCGTTATCAGATGCTGTGAACTCCTCGAACCGTGAAAATCAGGTTTAGATGAAAAATGTGAGCCGTAATAAGAGCGTAAACAGTCGCGTGGTGTAGAGTTTCAGGATTGCGTGTTATTGATCGATTTACAAAGAAGTCTGTTTTTTACAGCGTGGTAAAGGCAGACGGGCTGAGATCTGGTTGATGAGTCAGAACCTGAACCTTCATCAGCCAAGAACGAGACGTACATGGAGTTTCTCTGAGTGCAGCGTCAACAGAGCTTTAAATAAAACCAGAGAGATGCAAACAGATATAAAATAACAAACGAAAGGATCTACTTTAGAACATTCGAGCCAGAACCTCCAGGTTCAAGAACAGGTTCTGCCCTTGAGCCTTTTAAACTGTCACAATGACAAAACCACTGGATCATGAACACAGACACAACTCCATCTGTCCTCACACTGGAATTTAATGTTATTCTGAATGACCTGCTGACTGACCTGGACATTCACACCCTTTCTTTATATTGCCACTCTTATACTGTCTGTCTGTGCAGTAATGCTGTGTGATGGGGAGACAGGGATGCAGTAATGCTGTGTGATGGGAAGTCAGGGGTGCAGTAATGCTGTGTGATGGGGAGACAGAGGTGCAGTAATGCTGCGTGATGGGGAGACAGGGGTGCAGTAACGCTGCGTGATGGGGAGACAGGGGTGCAGTAACGCTGCGTGATGGGGAGACGGGGGTGCTGTAACGCTGCGTGATGGGGAGACGGGTGCTGTAACGCTGCCTGATGGGGAGACGGGGGCGCTGTAACGCTGCCTGATGGGGAGACGGGGGCGCTGTAACGCTGCCTGATGGGGAGACGGGGGCGCTGTAACGCTGCCTGATGGGGAGACGGGGGCGCTGTAACGCTGCCTGATGGGGAGACGGGGGCGCTGTAACGCTGCCTGATGGGGAGACGGACGCGCCGCTAGGGGGAGGCGAGGCGGGCACGTTGTAGCGGCGTGTCCAGCGGCGAGGCGGATGTCCTGTACACTGATCTTTGTTTTGTCTTTTCTTTTTGAAGGTGTCTGTTTCCATGTTTATCTGAGTGAGTGTTCCGAGCTCAGCTCCGCTCACTGAAGGCCAGTCAGGATGCCAAACCCTCCCCCACCCCCTCCACCACCAGGGGGACCCCCTCCACCCCCCACCTTCAGCCAGGTGAGTGCTTACCTACTGCACAGGTTCTCAGAACACACACTGCATTCTTATACAGTGATGGAAACCCGTCAAACTGTTTATCTGGGCTGTACGTCTGTTGCGCTCTTATAAACTCTATTTTGAATGTATTTAATATTAATATTATAATAATGTTTCCGCAGGGCTGTTTTAAACACTTGCTGTTAGTTTTGCATATTGTTACTAAAACGGTGTCCATGCTTAAGCACTTATGCCCGACCGGTTGGATGATAATATGTATTGGAACAATATTAATGACCAATGATTTAAAGCCCTCCTTACACCAGACCTGCTTATTGTGCCGCAAGCAGTACACTGTAGCCTTTTGCAAGGCTGTGGCAGGAACTTGTGCACAAAGTGCAGAGATTCCCTTTGTGTCTATTTTTACTGCATATTTTTGCTCCAGTGTGCAGTTCAGGCCCTTTGAGCTGCAGTAGGTCACAGTTATAAAATAGCATTTCTGACACACACGTAACTTTCTGACCACCTCCTTGTTTCTACGCTCACTGTCCACCTTTTCAGCTGCACTTACTGTATAGCTGCACTTTGTAGTTCTACAGTTACAGACTGTAGTCCATCTGTTTCTCTGATACTCTGTTACCCTGTTCTTCAGTGGTCAGGACCCCATGGACCCTCAAAGAGCAGGTACTATTTGGGTGGTGGGTCATTCTTAGCACTGCAGTAACACTGACGTGGCAGTGGTGTGTTAGTGTGTGTTGTGCTGGTGTGAGTGGATCAGACACAGCAGTGCTGCTGGAGTTTTTAAACACTGTCCACTCACTGTCCACTCTATTAGACACTCCTACCTCGTCGGTCCACCTTGTAGATGTAAAGTCAGAGACGACAGCTCATCTGCTGCTGTACAGTTTGTGTTGGTCATCCTCTAGTCCTTCATCAGTGGTCACAGGACGCTGCTGTCTGGATGTTTTTGGTTGGACTATTCTCAGTCCAGCAGCGATACTGAGATGTTTAAAAACTCCAGCAGCACTGCTGTATCTGATCCACTCAGACCAGCGCAACACACACTAACACACCACCACCATGTCAGTGTTACTGCAGTGCTGAGAATGACCCACCACCCAAATACTCCCTGCTCTGTAAGGGTCCATGGGTGTCCTGACCACTGAAGAACAGGGTAAAAGGGGGCTAATGTACAGTATTCAGCAGTCAGAATATGTTGTGTTCAGTAAAGTTATGACTGTTATAAGAACACAGAACACCACAGGTTTGGTTCCTGACTTCTCGCTGCTCAACATCACATGGATTTGTTCAGTTCTATCAGCTGATATAATTTAATGATGTACTGATTAGATAAAGCAGGTGTTTGATGGTAATGGTAAATACTGGACTTCATCCAGGAGAGGGCAGGACATGATGAAACTAACACACACACACAACAGTCTTAATGGATTGTTTATTTATTTGTATTCTGTTAGTGCTTTTCAACAAATAAATGTTTACAGCCCAGATAAACTGCACTGCTGCTCATTTAGTCAGAAAACTTACACTATGGCTATATGACAATAACAATCCTATGGCTAAACTACAGAACCTATGAAATTTTATGTGTGAATCTTTTTAAATTATCCTCTTTATTTAATGTATTTTATTTTATTTTTAAAAACGTATAGGCAAACACTACCCCACCCAAGCTGTCTCGAGATGAAGCGAAGGGCCGAGGAGCCTTACTCTCTGATATCTGTAAGGGGAACAGGCTGAAGAAGGTGGCCGTGGTGAATGACCGCAGCGCCCCCCTCATCGAGAGTAAGAGCCCAGAATCGCTGTACATCACACAGCTGTTCAGTTACGCTAGTCAACTGTTGACTCCAGAGCTGGAAGTGTAAGAGCTCCAAGTGTTGCAGCATAAAATAAACCACACACACATTAAATCTAACAAATTGTCATTTTAGTATGATAAAACAGAAGCAACATGTAAATTTGTCATGATTTAATGTTCTTTTTGTGAAGTGCGCAGAGAAATGCATTTTCTCCTGAATAATTCAGATTCCCAAAAAGCACTTTTAGCACTTTTTCTGCATATCTGGGAGAACCCACACCAGCTGGAGCTCACGTGCGACGGCCCAGACCAGAAATTAAAAAAATTAAGCAAAATAGTTTGTCTCTGTTATTTACGGTATGACATGTCATTTAATCACTTAGTGTTATTTATGTTATGCATTTATATTATTAATTTTTAATGGTTGTTTCTGTTTGAATTATCATTAAAATAAGCTGACGATAGTGAAGGCAGGACCAGCAGAGGGCGCTTCAGCTCCTGAATCCAGAGAATCCAAGGTTTTTTCAGCAGGCAAGGTGTTAAATTTCCGGTTTTTGCTGGCTTTAAGTCTGACATTACAGCCTCAAATTAAACAGCTCCTCTGAAGTTTGTATCCGAGTCAGAGTCCGAGTCCGGTTGTTTAAACATCTGGATTTGTTTTTTTTACCTGATGGGCTTCGGTTACCATAAACTCTAGAACTGAACCCACACTGAGGAGATGGTTTGTGCAGTGAGGGAACGTTTGATGTTGGTAGAAGTTACAACAGCTCATGTGTTACGACCTCACAGGTCTGGGGGATCTTAAGGGAGGTTGTACATGAATAACGGGGCCAAACACCTGACATCTGAACCCAGATAAGATGGCAGTACATCAACATGGATTCCTTTCACTAATCAGACTTGAAGCTAGCAAAATTCCAAGTACTGGCAATTCAGAACAAGGCCCGCTTTCACTAATCCAGAAACCAAATCAGATTAGAAAAAGGTTGTAACCTCCTGAACCGCCTGAATTATAACATGCACTCCACAATAGCTGGTATCACAGCAAGGTAAAGCATCAGGGGGTATCAAAGATCGGGCTGCTCCTCGTTTTTCTTGTGACAAATCACAGGTACTAGGTTACAGAACAGCTTCAGTGTCACAGTTTTTTCCTCGACCACTAAATACGTTCACTCATAAAACAAACAACTGGCATAAGAGCAGCGTACCACTAGGGAGGAGAACCTCGGGTGATGGATGGGGAAGCTGTTAGACCGATAACAAAGCAGGCATGGCAGCACGCACTCAAACTCTTACGCCAAGCGCCACTCTGGGGCGAGATTGTACAATAGCTGGGGTTCAGGCTTCTGCTGCCACACAGCCAAGCCAAATGTCCCACTTAAAAGCTTTTTGCCAGACACAAGCCCACTGCATTCAATGGCCCCCCCACCAGAGAAGGAATACCATCTGTGCACCGGGCACTGCAGAGCCACTGTACCGCACTCCCAACCCCACAGTGTCATCCCCGCACTCCCAGCTCCGGATATATTGTCCCATAAAGGACATGGAGAGTGTGAGAGATGTATGTACAGGTGCCCATTACCAGAGAGCCAGCTCGGATATTACTGCTTAATGTTTAAGAAACCCTCAGATATCAGGCTGAAGACCCATTTCACCAAGTACTATTTAAGAATGGAATGGTTCTATGTAGAACTGATCTATGAAAGAATAAGAATGAACTCATAGTTCTAAATAGATCCATTCTCTTTAGTAAAAAATCCTTCCTCCATCTTCATCCATCCTTTTTAAGAGCACATGGGTTCAAAACACCTGTACAATAGGCCAAGACTGATGTGTACCAGCGGGATAATAAACACCCTTTTCACAACCTCAGTATCTTTTTATCTGTCACAAAAAAAAACACAAACACGCATGACAGGTTAATGAGTTTCACCTCGTACGAGACTGTCATGTCATTTTCACTTGAAAGCAGCGTTACTATGTACTGTATACACTGCTGATTAAATGTCACGTTGAAATTCTCTCGAAAGAGCAGGAAAGTGTTACTGCAATTCTGAAATAAACCACTGGAGGCGCCCTTGTAAGGAGCTGAACGTGCAGTACTGCAAGTCTGCACTTGGATACTACTGGTTTCTTTGGCATCCGGGTCTGCAAGCTGGGATTTCTGAAACAGAGCTCCTTAATACGAGGTAGGCTAGTCAGAAAAACAGCGAATCTGTGACACCACCGGTTTCAGCTTCTGTAACAAAGGGAGGGCAATAAAACCACCAAAGATCAAATTCCAAATTTATAAAGACTTAACTCCATCCAAAACAGCTTACTTGCACACCTCCCCACCAGAAGAAAACTGCCAGCAAACGACCAAAACACACCAGACGAAATCGGGAATGAACGACTCCCCAGTGCTATGACCTCAAGGGGTTCTTAAGAGAGGTCGTGTATGAACAAAAAGGTCCAACACCGGACTAAAACACCATCGACCCAGATAAGATGGCAGTATATCAACGTGTATTCCTTTCACTAATCAGACTTGATTTGCCCTTTTATATGCAGCATAGTAAGATGGCAGAGAAGAGATAAAGTAGTTTATATTTGCTGTCTACTAGATACAATATAGTAAGATAAAATATAAGGCACTGAACGACCTCAAACGCCCCCTGCTGGAGCCAGTCACAACCTTAAACTCTGATCCTAGTAAATGGATAAAGGCAAACAAGACAAGGACGGATAAAACATGCATATCCATTTTAAGGGTCGTAACACATGATTTAGTCATCAGTGAGCTACACATTCGCTCCAAAATCTAGACTGCTGATTGGCTGTTTTACATTTTGCATGCATGTTATCAGTACTACTGAAATTCAGCATCGAAGTCAAGGTCTCAGTGTTAGAGTGAAATCCAGCCCTAGAAAAAAGGAAAGAAAAAAAAACTAGAAAAAGACTGACTAGACTAGACTAGACTAGTCAGCAGCTGCCCACAGCGCCCTCTAGAGGCTAATCTATCCATTACAGTGCATTGATGTGCAGGAAATGCGCTCAGAAGCTTTAACGCCCAGCAACAGTTCTGTTCTTTCATAGAGCCCAAAGGAGTCAGTGGGGGTGGAGCAAGCAGTGGGGGTGGAGCTACCAGTGGAAGTGGTGCCAGCAGTGGAGGCGTGACCTCAGGAGCTCAGCCAATGGGTGGCTTGTTTCAAGGCGGCGTGCCCAAACTGCGGCCTGTAGGAGGTACATCGATAATGTATAACGCTTACTGTATAAACTTCAAAGGGTTAAAAACAAAGAAATCAGTTATTTTGCTTAAATGTTTAAAAGTAATATGTTCTTAATTACATGGCTAGTTAACGTGGTTAAATATATGCTAAATGGACTGGTTTCTGTCTGCACGAAAAAGGATAAAAACAGCAAAAAATCAAGAACGCTTTTTTTCTTCCTGCAAAGCAAGACTGAAAACTTTTAATTTTTTCAATTTAAATCATAAATAAACTTGACTATGAATCATATTATTTCTATACTGTTTGTGAAAGTGTTACTAACCTTGGCGCTGTGCTGTGATCACCACGTTTTCTTAAGGGCATAATAAAAGTCCTTTGCACTGTGTGATATTTAAGGAATTCTGAATTTACATTTCCCCAGTGAGTTGAATATTTTTAATGCTGACCAACATGTTAAGGTTTCAGAGGTTTTGAACATAAAGCAAAATGTATTTTATTGAGGCTTTTATGATGATACTCTTTCTAATAGTTAGCTAATTGTGTGTGTGTGTGTGTGTGTGTGTGTGTGTGTATATATATATATATATATATATATATATATATATATATATATAAAACGTATGGTTGGTCAGTTGCACCACCTAACATTGTAAGACTTTTTTTGGGAGACTTAATGGCTAAAATGAGTTTTATTTTGATGCAGTGAAAATGTGTTCACAGAAAGGAGATGTTGTAGAATAATGAGTCATATGTAATAGGTATTTAAAACATTTTCTATAGGAAAGCAGCCTGAATGTTTAAGTGCATGTCATTGACCCAATCATGTCTAAATAGAAATGTAAATTAAACATATAGCAGATTGATGGTAAGAATTAGGTGTCAAGGCTCATTTGAAAATATTAGTGTTCTCTTTGCAAATGCTGATGTTCTGTGTTCTAGATGGTTCCATAGGCCGGTCTGCCGTGCAGCCCCCCTCCTGCCGCCCGGCGGCTCCCCGCCCGCCCTGCCGTGCTGATGAGGCTGAAGTCCATCAGCAGGCGTCTCCGCCAGAGTCGGGTCGTTCTCAGCGCCCATCTCTGCCTGACCTGTCACGCCCCCCCAGTGCCACCAGCAGCCCCTCCCCCGGCATGAAGCACAGCACCTCGGCCCCACCCCCACCTCCTCCCATGTCTCGCCGGGGCAACGCCCCACCAGCCCCTCCCCAGAAAGCCACCGGGGCGCCGTACAACCGTGAGAAGCCCCTCCCCCCAACCCCTGGTCAGAGGGGTCCATCACCTGCCCCGGGCCCACCCCCTCCTCCCCCTGTCAAACCGCCCCCCTCACCTGTCAGCAACCGTGCCTCCTCCTCCTCCTCCTCCTCCTCTTCCTCCTCCTCTTCTCTGGCCCCGCCCCCACCTCCCCCCTACCGCCAGCAGATCTCCGTCACTAATGGCCCCTCCAGCCCAGTTAACGAGGCGGCCCCCGAACTCCCTCAGCGACACAACTCCCTCAGCAAGAAGCCTGCCCCAGGGAGCCACACCCCTACCAGAGCCCATGCCCCGCCCCCTCCACCCTCGCCCACACCGCAGGCTGGGAGACCCCCGCCCCCAGCACGGGACCCCCCAGGACGGGCCGCAGGTGAGCCTCACTTTGTTAAAGCAATAAGATCCCTCAATAGTTTGACTAAACGTCAATCATGACGTGGAGTCCAAGAGAGCACAGTTAACCCACTCCAGGTGGGTTGGGTGGTCCTTTTTCTCACTCTGTCACAGTACAGTGCTTACCAATATAGTGTCTATTTGCTGACAACAGCATTAGCAGTTAAGAGGTCTCCTTCAGGCGTGTTGAGCTCCAATGACGTTGTGTTAGAGCTAGAGAGATCATGTGATTGGGGGAGACCTAGCTAGCGGGTTGAGTAAATTGGGGGTGGAAGATTACTTAATCCATTTCATTGTTGGTCCAGCAAAAAATAAAATGTACTTAGTTGCCCCGGTTTGGTTTGCTTTTTTAGTTTTGGACTTGAGCTGTAAGGCTAATGTAGCAACAGTAATGGACGCCACCAGTTGGCATTGAGCAAAACCATTTGGTTTCCAGTATGATGTCTGTGTTTGATTGGTTTGCAGGCAGGTCAGTTAAATGAGTGCTTCCTGCAGGCAGCTCTTGATCACATTGAGCGATGAAACCTACCAGACTCTCTGATGAGAAGTCTGGCTTCTGAGATGAAAGCTGCAGGTGCTTCCCGAAGGTTCTTCTCTCTGTTGTAGAAAGTGTGGCTTAACATGAATTCTTTGTGTTGGTGTTTTAGCTCCTCCAGTACCTGGGCAGACGTCTCGGAACGGTCGGGATGCCCCTCCGCCGCCACCCCCCTATCGAACTCACGGTAGCTCTTCAGATCCGCCCAGCCGAGGCAAGCCCCCCCCACCCCCATCCCGCACCCCCGCCGGACCCCCTCCCCCACCCCCGCCCATCCGCAACGGACACACATCCAACCCCCGCTCCTTCGTAGGTGAGTGTTCTTCACGCTCACCTGCATCTGCATCAGCCCCTCCTCCACTCACCTGGACACCAGCTCTACACCTCTGACAGCCAGTTAACGCTGGGCAATAAATATATAATCGCCACACTGGAGGGAGTTTTCGCAATGAGGTTTATGAACAGACAAAAAAAATCACTGGCAGAGCTACGTTTACATTGTACAATGATTTTCAAGGCAATGACTGAACCAGCTACAACCAGCTACAGTTACATCGTGTCTCAGCCACTTACCGTCAGACTATGTTTTGGGTTCGTACACAAATCAGCCACGAAATTAAAACCATCTAATTTCTACACTCACTGTCCATTTTATCAGCTGCACTGGCCGTATAGTTTCACTCTAGTTCTACAGTTACAGACTGTAGTCCATTTCTCTGCATGCTCTGTTACCCTGTTCTTTAGTGGAGAGCAAGTACTATTTGGGTGGTGGATCATTCTCCGTACTGGCGTGGTGGTGGTGTGTTAGCGTATGTTGTGCTGGTTTGAGTGGATCCGCCACAGCAGTGCTGCTGGAGTTTTTAAACACCTCAGTGTAGCTGCTGGACTGAGAACCAAAAATATCCAGCCAGCAGCGTCTTGTGGGTGGTGTCCTGTGACCACTGATGAAGGACTAGAGGATGACCAACACAAACTGTGCAGCAGCAGCTATCGTCTGACTTTACATCTCACACCAGCACAGCACACACATGCTGTTTTCACTCCAAAAGTGTTTAAACACAAAGATAATACACTAATCTTGCTTAAAAAAAAAAAAAATTGATTCATCTTCTACTCACTTAGCTATAGTAACAGAAATTGTGACTAATATCGATGAAATCATGAAACCAGCATATTGCCCAGGCTAGACCAACAACAATGTAGAATATGGCACTGAAATCCAGGACAGGAGATGCAGCAGAGGCTTTAATATTAAACATCTACCTAAGCAGAGTCTTACATTTGTCTTTTAGCCCTTCAGTGAATAATTTGATGATTAAAAATGTAACAAGAATTATGTTAAATTAAACATTTTAAGATGAAACAAAATCAGTTTAGGTTAAGAAATGCTCTTTCTTAATAAATTATAAAAATAAAAGAAAAGAAAATAGTTTATGTTGGTATTTAGGTTTTTATCATTTTGTTCTTTAAAATAAATTCTACAGACACTTAAACCTTTTCTATCTTCTGGAAAATTTCCTCACTGCTACAGGTTGTGGATAGTGTCTGTTTACAGCACCTCCGCGAGTGTAAATAGAGCACATTAGGGTTAAATAACAAACCTTAACATTAACAAAGACTTAGAACAGGATTAGATTTACTAGAGCTGATACTGATGCCTTAAAGTACTCCACAATATTTTCCTATACCGATATATTAAATCAGATCAGAACGTCTCTAATCTGCCCGATTGTACCGTTAACTCTGTAAACGTTCTCCCTGTTCATGTTTGAGCCCATGGGCTGAAATGTATTGTTTGTCTCATACAAATTGTGTATAATGTGACCAAAATAGAGGATATTTATAATGATTCCTTTACAAATGAGAATTTAACTGAGATGTTTTACTAATAAACAGATATTGAGGGGCAGTCATGGGCTGGAGGTTAGGGATCCAGCCTCGTGACCGGAAGGTCGCCGGTTCGATCTCCAGAGCCGACAGCACATGACTGAGGTGTCCTTGAGCAAGACACCTAACCCCCAACTGCTCCCCGGGCGCTGCGGATTGGGCTGGCCACCGCTCCGGGCAAGTGTGCTCACTGCCCCCTAGTGTGTGTGTGCTCACTAGTGTGTATGTGGTGGTTCACCTCACGGATGGGTAAAATGCAGAGGTGAAATTTCCCTGTTGTGGGACTAATAAGGGTCACTTAATCTTAATAAAAGTCTGTTCAAAAGATCACGTAAGAACATTTGAATCTGTTCTGCTCTGATTTCTGAGGTTCTGTCTCTGTCTGTCTTTTTTCCTTTCTTTTTTCCTTTCTTTGCTTTAATCCAGATGACTTTGAATCCAAGTATTCTTTCCATCCACTGGACGACTTCCCCCCTCCGGAGGAGTACAGACACTTCACTAAAATCTATCCCAGCAAAGCCAACAGAGGTAAAGAAACACTGCGGCTCTGCTCAGAAAGAGTATTTTGATGTCCGATTACAGTATTGCATGTTGGCGCATATGTTCCGAGTACTTGAGTCCGCATCCAGGACCGATGCGGCAGCTTCACCTGTTTGATTTATTATTATTTTCCTTGGATACAAACACTGAAGCTCTTTCTGTGAAGTGAAGATCAGCTCTTTCTGTCCACAGTCGTCCTCTCCCCCATCGTCACACCCGAAAAGGGAAGTGATGCAATAAGTTGAAGTCTTCTCCCTTGTATCTACACTTATTGGTCATTTTACCAGGAACACTTAAGGTTTGAATAAAGGAGGGAGGGTCCTCCCCTGACTGCGATTGATTTGAATCAGTGCCTCATTTGTTCTGAGACCTCTCACTGACAGTGGTTGGTCCTCATTGACACTTAGTTTCTTCTGAGACCTTCCACTGGCTATGGTTGGACCTAATTACCACCTGGTTTGTTCTTAGACCTCCCCCTGACTGTGATTGGTCCTCATTCCCACCTGGTTTGTTCTGAGACCTCCCCCTGACTGTGATTGGTCCTAATTGCCAGCTAGTTTATTCTGAGACCTCCTCCTGATCTGTGATTTGGTCCTAATTGCCACGTGGTTTGTTCTGAGACCTTCCCCTGACTGTGGTTGGTCCTGAATGCCACCTGTTTTATTCTGAGACCTCCCAATGACTATGTGTTGCTGCTATGCTGTGAATGGTCCACCTCTGTTCATATCGATGTTGAGTGTATTGACTGACCCTGCTTTTCTCTTTGCCAGTGGTGAGGGGGGCGCCTCCTCTACCCCCGGTGGGCAGGTGAACACTGTGACCAGTCACATGGTGCCACGTGGGAGGAAATTGTTACACATTCATACACAGACAATCCCACACTAAACTACACACAGCCTGCACCTTATTAACACCCCCTCTCTCCTCGCTGGACTACATTCCATTTCACTCAAACATCACAGCTTCAGGACTTCACTCCACTGGGACCGAGAGGGGCAGTAGTAGGAACCACCTTCAGTATTGCATTCCACACCCGGAATGGCCAGTTCTTTCTTTTCCTGAAGATGTTCAAGTCCATAATATGTACATTTTAACCCGACGGTCTGCACAACACAGTACCGTTACTGAGGAAACGCAAGTAAATAAGGTTTTACACTTATGACTTTGTCAGTTGATAATTATTGCTGTTAATGTTATTACAAATATTAACACTATTTCTTCAAAACTCCGTTTAAGATTGATGCACTGTGAACATGCCAATGACTCTGAACGTGGAGGAACTTGCGAACCTGTCCTTGAGTGCAAACTAAGAACTGACATTGCTTTAACTTTGACACTCCCCACTTTCTTTAAGTTCTCTCAGGGGGCGTTTGGGACTTGAATTGTTTCCCCTCGCTAAGAAAAACTGCTCTTAGTTCTCTCCAGAAGTGCCAAGAGAAATAGGTCGTAAATTGCATGGTTTTGTTTCTAAGTCATCTCAGGCCTTTCCTTGTCTATGGTAGGCTCATTTGCAAGGTGTTGATGTAACGATTATTGATTTTTTTTTTTTTTTTTTTTTTTTTTTTTTTTTTTTTTTTTTTTTTAATTTTGTTGTTGTAAAGTTGCTCTTGTTTTGTTCCACGAGAACTGCCACAACTGTTCCTGTGAAATAGCTTTTGCTGTATGTCTTCCAATTGTTGCGCATCGACAACGTGGCAAAGCTGCTCCATTTCTGATGCCCTTCGCTTCGCTGTGTTTAGCTCGGGAGAAAATAATCCACACTACATATGTGGCGTCTTACTGTGCTGCAGACAGCTTTGCATTAACGCTACATTCGTTCATGAGCATAGACACAACAAGAAAGCTACTAAATCCCATAGGAGGGACATGAACATGAAACCAGGAGTCACTCAGTTTGGACTCTAAAGGCGTTCAAAAGACTCACTGGGACTAAGATGATGAACTTGCATGTGGAGCTGCAGACTGCTGTGCTTTTCAGCAGGTTCTTGTTAAGAACCTCCTCTTTGGGTCCTTCTTCTATTGATTATGTGAACTGGAAAAGAGTAGCAAAACAAATGTAATGTGCAAGGTTCTGAGATCCTTTGTAATATTGCTGAAAAAAAAGTGGCTAATAGTAACTATGGCAGTAGTTCTTGAGTTCAACTAACTATTTGGTTATCTTTACTGTTAACTCTGTATAGTTAGCTCTTAAATAAGAGGTTTAATTTAAAGGTGGTGTTAGGACGGGTAGTACATCATTGTGAATCATGCCTGATTCCTTTAACAGGTTCACGGATTGCCTGCATTTCTATTGTATTTTAAAGGTGCAAAGTTTCTGCTGTGGATGCATTTCATACATTCATCTCAACACAACAGTAATAAACAGTACATACACTATATGCATGTAGTAACCCCACCCCTTTCTGCCTTACACACTGACATTAACTCATCGGTACGCAATTTCTAAGAAATAAACAAAACGTGAGATAAAAAAAAAAGTACATTAAACGATGTAGAGAAATATAATAGTGATAGATCTTAATCTATTTTTCAGCTGTAAGAAGCGTGTAATATAGAGAATGCTTTGGAGCAGATGTGAATAACATGGGCCTCTAAAAGAGCCTCTGACTAATCGCTAGCCGTTCGTCTGTACATCCTAATATGAACGTGGCTGAGTGAGGGTCTATTTTCCCTTCTGTGTTTCTCCCTCTCTGCCACCAGAGGTCAGTGTAGACTTATTTACAGGAGCATAACTTCACTCACATTGAGAGAGACTCCTTTCTTCATTCTCACCCTGTTCAATGCTCTCTGTATGTTTTGCACTTCTCTGTTGATCAGCCAGTTCAAATAAAATCTAAAACATGAGAAACGAGTTCAGGTGTTATTTTGTCAGTTTTTAGTTAAAATATATTACTGATTTACCAGCTTATTCAGTTGTTTGTCACAGAATTATTGGAGCATTTAATATTAATGCTTCATGGATTTCCTGGTTACTTCCATTTATGACACGAATGCTAATACTCTTATCTTCCTGGGCCCCGTTTCCCAAAAACATCTTAAAGTTAAGATCATCATTACTGGTAGAGAGAGTTCAGTGTGATGCTCACTCTACCATTTGAAAATCATCTTGGTGCCAAGATGTTTTTGGGAAACCCAGGACTGGTCAATACAGCTTTGAACATGAACATTTTGAACATTTTCTGGAAGTTGATTTCATTACATACATTTGGCAGACGCTCTTATCCACTGATCTTATTATGTAACATTTGAAATATTTCGCATGAAGGAAAGGCAGACAGGCGACAATCTTTGGTTTGATTCTGCTTTAATATGTAACTCATCTGAACTCAGAATTTGTTGAGTTTGAGGTTGTCGAGTCTAGGCCACTGTAATCTTTAAAACAAGCTTTAAATGTCTTAAGCAAACAAGCAAAAAAGGAATTCAGCTCTAAAGCTCCATCATAAACTGCATGGTGCAGTTAAAATAAGTTTAACCAGGAATCTACATTTCTTTAAATGGGGGAAAAGAACAAGAAATTAAAATTAAATATGGTATAAAAATGAACAGGGGCTGTATTCACCAGGTAAAAATATTTTTCTGAATGAAATAGTTCTTAACGTTCGAATAGCTGCTGAATTTTAAAGGTTTTGTTCTCATTCGATTTGTTTCTCCTGTACAGGGCCCTGACAGTCAGTTTGAGAGGGGTATGATGACAAACCTTTTGGTGTTTCATTCAGTCTTGTGAAAGAATGGGTTGTTCTGAAGAGCTCACTAGATTCTAGCATGGTACCGTAATAGGATGCCACTGCTGTAACATGTAACAGTGAAATTTCTTCCCTGCCAGATATTCCATGATCACATTTGAGTGGAATTATTGAAAAGTGGAAGCGTTTGGGAATCACAGCAACTCAGTCATGAAATGTTGGACCATGTAAAGTTATAGAGCGGGTCACCAAGTTCTGAGGAACACAGCATAAAAGTCTCCAGTGCTTTGCTGATCAATACCTACAGAGTTCAAACCTCCTCTGGCATCAGTATTAGCACAGAAACTGCACCGGGAGCTTCATGGCAGGGTTTCCATGGTCAAGCAGCTGCATGCAAGTCTTACGTTGCCATACGTCGGATGAAGTGTAGGAAAGCGCCGCCACTGGACTCTGGAGCAGTGGTCACTCCACAGAATACAATTCCAATCAGCTTCTCTATCCGCCAGTCTGATGGACTAGTCTGGGTCTGGCGAATTCCAGGAGAATGTTACCTGCCCAAGTGCACTGTGCCAGCTGTAAAGTTTGGTGGAGGAGGGATGATGATATGGGGCTGTTTTTTCAGGGGTTGGTCTTCATCAGGTTTGATGAAACACTGGCATTACTCATCCTGCTTTATCTGCACACCTCCAGAACCAGGAAGCGTGCAGAGAAAGCCAAATGTTACAGTATTACTGTGGTAGAACCCAGGTGTTCATGTCCATGTTCTGATTGTAAAGCTACAGCAGTGAAATTGTATCTGAGGAATGTGTGGGATGTCACTCCAGGATCGATAATGATGCCTTCTTCAGTGGCCGATAACCTGATGATCATCTCATTTGCAGTGATGGAAATCCCCCCAAACTCTCACAACTGTCTCAGTCTCAGGGGGTTTGGGTGGGTTTGTGATGTGAAATTTTTGCATGAGCAGAACGGCTGATGAAGATCAGAGCAGCACTGTGGAGCTGCTGCAACTTCAGTCTTACAGTAAATTTCTTGTAAGTGATTTTGAGAAATTCAGATTATCGTCTACATGCTCTAATCTTATAGCTTGATCTAAGCTTGATCTGGTTGAATGAGTTACTCTTTAAAAATAATGTGCTATATTCAGCTTTACTGCTATCAAAACAACTCCTGTCAGCATAAAGGCATTCAGTAAAATTACAGTTGTGGTAATTTACTAATTTGAATGCAGACACAGATTCGTATTGTATTTTATTGTGGACGAGAGTGACACTGGGCCACAGTATAATTTTCTGCTCATGTCCCTGTTTTTGTCTCTTCTGATATTGTCCTTCTTTGTCTTCAACTTCCCTTCATTCTACTAGTCTATCTTAATCCCAGTCCTTATCATATCATCTTTCAACCCTATTCCATGTCTTGTGGTTCCTCAGCTGCCTACCGAGTCACATTGTCTCACTATACACTTCTTCACCCGTCTTCACCCTCTCCACTGCCTCCTGGTTGTTTCATCTGCCAATTCCTCTTCATGTGTCCTTCAGTCCCTTCTGGCTTGTACCTGTAGATCCCCTAAGATGTGGACTCTCCATTCTATCGTTGGCTCCATCACCATCACCCCTCTCGCCCAGACACCAACACCCTCGTCCTCCAGTCATTCCTCTTGCCAAAGCCATACAAACATGAACTTGAGCCTCTGTGCGCTGCACTTATTTTGCTTCAGCTGGTTGCGTCACTCCCTGCCTGATTGGAGCTGCTAGATCGCTCTCACTGGAGAACCAAAGCCTTACATGTGCCAGGTTCTTTTGGTTCCAGAGTTTGCTCTCTTGTTGTCTGTCTGTGGTTGAATTCTAATGACACAATTAGCCCTTTGAGTCAACTGACTCTGCCTCTTCATGCCTTCATTGCCCCTTCTTTCTCAATCCTCTAATTAGCCCCTAGTCCAGCAAGTGACTGGCCCCTCTACTTCACTGGATTTCTTCGTTTCCATAAACTCTGACTATGTTCATAGATTTTTTCTGTAAGCAAAGTGCTCTGTTTCTTTATCAGACTGTAATCTACCCTTGCAAACTAATATTTTATATATATTCTTGACCACAACATTTGTTCATTATCATAAATGGCTCCTCTTCACCTCCAACCTCCTGTCGCACTTTGTTCCTCCCTGCCCTGGATGTTCCACCACTTTGGATGCTACATCTCCCCTGAACACCTGACACCATCCTTCTGAACAGCACATCTTTTTAGGCCTGTCTACTGCAGGCTAAGCTCAAATGCCTCCCTCATTAACAACTTTGCTGTTGGGCCATTTCAACCACATTCATTTTACTGCAGTGTAAGAACTTTCTTAAGTCCTGGTCCTTAGATACTGAAAATTATTATTATGAAAGGACTTCTTGCCATGACCAGAGCCTCATCTGGCTGCCCTGTGTATTATGTGCATGAGTGAAATTATCATTTTCTAGGCTTTTCTAGGCTTCCTCTTGACTTACAGTTCTAGACATGATCTTGTGAAGTGACAACCTGTTGGATTGTGTTAACAAGGATTCTTCCCTTTCACCCCCAAATTCCTCTAATCTGTTTAGTTAGAATTAAATTCCAGTAGCTCATCTTTTAGCTGTTCATTCATCCATATCACATTTATTCTGTCTGTATTATCATAACAGTGAACAGCAGAGGCCACATACAGTTGCTGGTAATCTGCTGTAATCTTTTATCACCAGTGCAGTCTTTTAAAGATTTACATTTAGGAGACACTCTTATCCAGAGCAACTTACAATTTGACCTTTTTTATACAGGTAGGCGAAGGTGGTGTTAGGAGTCTTGCCCAAGGACTCTTATTGGTATAGTGTAGGATGTTTACACAGGCGGGGATTGAACCCCAGTCTACAGCGTATAAAGCAGAGGTGTTATCCACTACACTAACCAACGACCAACAAGCACCACCAAAAAGATAAAGTATAATGTGCTATAAAACTGACATACTTAATGTGACTGGTATAGAAATTTCACTTGGACTCTCCCCACAGCAATAAGTCTACATTTAGCCCAAGATTTTACATGGCTGTTATTATGAGAACATACCTGGCCCTGCAAGAGTTGCAAAGGCCCAGCCTAAGCCTAAGACCCTAAGCCTGAGCCGCCAGCCACACCATCACCTAATATTCATTTAAGACCCTTTCTCACAGGCTTTCCTCTCTCTACTTGGGTCTGCCTCCCTGCCATCCCGTAATGAAAGCAGCTTTCATAAGACAGGAACGTTAGAGTGTCAAATGTTAAATATTTATGAGTTAACTTGATTCTGAGTCTGGTTCAGTTTACCTGGTAGAGATGCGTTATATATCTTAAGAGGTAACTCACCTTTAAGTCTGAGTCAGGGTACTCATTTCACGCCCCCTTGTACGTTATATATATCTCAAGAGGTACACTCCCAATTCCAGTGAAGTTGGGACGTTGTGTAAAACAAATAAAAACAGAATACGATGATTTGCAAATCCTTTTCAACCTATATTCAATTGAATACAAGATATTTAATGTTCAAACGGATAAACTTTATTGTTTTTTGAAAATATTCCCTCATCGTGCAATTGCAAGGAATTTAGGGATTTCATCATCTACAGTCCATAATATCATCAAAAGATTCAGAGAATCTGGAGAAATCTCTGCAAGTAAGCGACAAGGCAGAAAACAAACATTGAATGCCCGTGACCTTCGATCCCTCAGGTGGCACTGCATTAAAAACCAACATCACTCTGTAACGGAAAGCGAAAGCCATATATCAACAACACCCAGAAACGCCGCCAGCTTCTCTGGGCCTGACCTCATCTGAGATGGACTGACGCAAAGTGGAAAAGTGTCCTGTGGTCTGACGAGTCCACACTTCAAATTGTTTTTGGAAATCGTTGACGTCGTGTCCCCCGGGCCAAAGAGGAAAAGGACTGTCCGTATTGTTATCAGCGCAAAGTTCAAAAGCCAGCATCTCTGATGGTGTGGGGGTGTGTTAGTGCCCATGGCACGGGTAACTTGCACATCTGTGAAGGCACCATTAATGCTGAAAGGTACATACAGGTTTTGGAGCAACATCTGCTGCCATCCAAGCAACGTCTTTTTCAGGGATATCCTGCTCGTTTCAGCAAGACAACGGCAAGCCACATTCTGCACGTGTTACAACAGCGTAGCTTCGTAGTAAAAGAGTGCGGGTACTAGACTGGCCTGCCTGCAGTCCAGATCGGTCTCCCATTGAAAATGTGTGGCGCATTATGAAGCGCAAAATATGACAACGGAGACCCCGGACTGCTGAGCAACTGAAGTTGTACATCAAGCAAGAATGGGAAAGAATTCCACCTACAAAGCTTCAACAATTAGTGTCCTCAGTTCCCAAACGCTTATTGAGTGTTAAAAGGAAAGGTGATGTAACACAGTGGTAAACACGCCCCTGTCCCAACTTCTTTGGAACGTGTTGCAGGCATCAAATTCAAACTGAGTGAATTTTTTCAAAAAATAGTAAAGTTTATCCATTTGAACATTAAATATCTTGTCTTTGTAGTGTATTCGATTGAATATAGGTTGAAAAGGATTTGCAAATCATTGTATTCTGTTTTTATTTATGTTTTACACAACGTCCCAACGTCTCACTCACTCGTATCTGGTGCGGAGTGAAATAAAAGGCACAAAAGACGCTGATCTTGTTGTGTCTTGTTCCTTCCTGGTTCATGCTGCAAACATCACATCGAAACCATATGTTACTGGCCCCTTTTCCCCTAGGCTTACCCGTGGGGTTGTAACAATTGTGTAAATAATTCCAGATCAAAGTAAAACAGTGAAGTTTGTAAAAGATTTTATTTTGCAGACGTGATTAAAGCAGTGAATGAAGTGAAGTTGAGGATGAGAAGATCTGAGATGGAGCTGTAAGATGATGCAGGAGCTGCTGTCAGCAGGACACTCATACACACTGCAGACTGGTGGAGAGTGTGTGTGTGTGTGTGTGTGTTAGTTCTCGGTGCACTGCTGTGTGTTCAGACTCTTCACTGCTGTGCTGGAGCCGTGACTGACCTCACAGCTCACTACCCTCGTCTTCCTCCACTGGTCCTCAGTGAGGGTCAGCGTGCTGCTCCAGCTGTACAGGCCGTTTACCAGCACGCCGGGGCTGACCACCACACCTGAGCTCCACCTGCTACCGTCCACCTTCCAAGTCAGCGTCCAGTCTGAGGGAAAGCCCTTACTGACCAAGCACAGCAGTGTAGCCTTCCCCTGCTGGAACTCCTCACTGGAGGGGGGCAGCAGAGAGAGGGAGGGCTGAGTGACCCCTGGACACACCAGAGAGAGACGGACAGAGAGAGAGAGATGCAGAGAGACAGGGAGAGAGAGAGAGAGAGAGACAGAGAGAGAAATGAATAACGGAGGATCACCGTCCAGCAAGTCACATCATAGATTTCCATGAAAAGTTTTACAACCCTATTTCCAAAAAAGTTTGGATGCTGTGCAAAATGTAAATAAAAACAAAATGCAATGAAGTGCAAAGCACTTAAACCCCATATTTGCACTGCAATAAAAACAGACATGATTCTGTAGTGGAAATCACTGCATGGGCTCAGAAAGACTTCTGAAAACCACTGTCTGTGAAAACAGTTCATCACTGCATCCACAAATGCTGTTAAACCTCTAAAACACAAAGCAAATTGTATTGTATTTTATTGTAGTGTATTGTGTTGTATTGTATTGTATTTTATTGTAGTGTATTGTGTTGTATTGTATTGGATTTTATTGTAGTGTATTGTGTTGTACTGTATTGTATTTTATTGTAGTGTATTGTGTTGTATTGTATTGTATTTTATTGCTCTGCGCTGTGTTTAATTCTGTCTCTCTTTCTCTCGGGATCAACAGGGACTTTTTGTTTCTAGCAGTATCTGAGTTCAGGACCGGCTTTCTGTCCAATCTATTTGTAACTAGCAAGGATATTTTCCGTAGATAGACAAAGCACTTTTTGTAAGTCACACTGGATAAAAGTGAGTCTGCTAAATGCTGTAAATGTAAATATGTGTCAGTTTCCAAACACAGAGTGCTGTTAAAAGGCCCCCGTCCCAACTTTTTGGAACGTGTTGTTGGCATCAAAGTCAAAACGGTAAATATTTTTCAAAAAACAAAAAAATTTCTCAGCTTCAACATCTGATACGTAAACTTTGTAGTATTTTACATTAAAAATATGGTTCACATGATTTGCAGATCATTGCCTCCCAACTTTTTTGGAAATGGGGTTGTAAGTTTATCTGCGCACTGAACATTAATATCAGCGACACTGTTTTGGTTCTCTAAAATAGTCGTATTCGGTTCTGTCAGTCGTTCTGAAGATCTTTCACTTCCCTTTTCAGACTTTATGTTCATAAAGATAAACAGAACAGTTCTGTTAGAAAAGCAGCAGCTCATTAGAACTAATTTCACTGTTCACTACATTAACTGCTGCGATTAATAATATTCTAATAATTTAATAATAATTTAATCAACAAACCCTAACTTATATTTAACACTGTGTTTATAAAGAATAGAGTGGGGGGGCAGAAATGTCATTAATTACAGTAACGAGTGCAATAATTACAGACTATTTAATCAACAAACTCTAAATTCTATTTAAGAGACATTGTGTTTATAAAGAACAGAGTGAAAAAAAATCATTAATAACAGTAAAGAGTACAATAATTACAGACTAATAAATAACTACATTGTAATAAACACTTTTCTAAATAAAAAAATGTCTTAATGTGGGAAACAATTTAACTGTGTTTTTAAATAAAAAAATACACTGTATAAAACTGCAAAGCAAAATTTAGGTTTTGATTAAAAGTGATATTTTATCTCAATTCAAATCTTAAAAACACATCAGAAGTCAACTTCTGCCCTGTTTAATTTTTGTAAAATCTACAAAATTAAAAGTAATAAAACGGTAGAAGTAATAAAATTTCAATAGTAAGACATAAAAAAATGAAACATATTCAGGTAATATATTTACAATAATATTAACAAGTAAAAAGTCTCTTATTTAGAGAATATTCTAAAACAACTTTGGCATTCAATATATCCACATTTTTATTATGTTAAATTAAGTCATGATTTGTATGAATGAAATAAAGAAAATTAATGCAACATTCTAATTAAAATACACTCAAGTGGCTAAACTGAAATAATGATGTAAACATATACTGTAATATGTTGAATTATATTTTATTAAAGATGCTAAATTAAATTGTCATATTTAATATTTTTATCCATATTTATACATTTCCGTATCCATATTCATATATTTAGCATTCTGAACTAAATACTTTGTTATAAAGAGAATAAAAAATGACTCACGTCCAACAGAGAGTTTAGTTCCTCCACCGAAAACGTACCACAGTGATAGAAACTCACTGAGTGTCTGTACAAAAACCTCCTGCACTGAAACTGCACTGTTTAACTCAGAGAAACCCAAACCTTCTACAGGATCTTCATCATCTACAGCAGTTTACAGGAGCACAGATCACTCTCACTGCAGACGAGGCTTCCAGCTCATAGTTTACTGCTCAGTTTATTATCTACATTCATTTCTGACTTTCGTGATGTTGAATCTCTTTCCTGCAGAATGCAGACCTTTTTCTGCCTCTGGATCAGCAGGATTTCCTCAGTCGTTCAGTTCAGGATCAAATGATCGGTCTCACACTCTGATACTGCACTTAGTCCAACATTCGGTTTGGGTGCTCCATCAAACATCCACTGCAGTGAGTTAATCTCATTAACTGACCGTCTAAAAACAGCTGAGCTAAACTATTCAGGGACGATCAAACTGATCACGGTATATCGCCAGTTACTGGAGGAACGACGATGAGAGAAACTGTTCATTTACAGCAAAATGAAAAAAAAATTGAAGAAACATTTCAAAGTGAATAAACAGTTAAAACAGGATCAAAACAGAAATATCAGAAAAGAAAGAGTCCCACAGTTCTGGTTCGGATGGTGATCTTTGTGCTGCAACGCTTTTGAGAAAACAGGTTGGATCCATTTTAAAGGTCAGTAAAATCTGTAGGTTTCTATAATGGACTAAATGTGTGGGGATATGAAGGGCCTCTGGGTGAGAGCAGATGAAGGACAGTAAGGTCGGTCAGTAGAAGAGGTTTTGCATGATCACAGCTCCACACTCTTTAAGAGCAGCGTGTTCCTCATTGTAGACATCAGTCCTTTCAGAGCCCCTCACAGCACAATGATGACCACTCTGATCCTCCTGCTGACCGCACTGGGCTTCTTTCCTCAAGGTCAGACTTTATTTATTTCTACAGTCTGGTGAAGTGCTGAGTCTGGGAACTTGGTAACTTTCCACACTGACAGTGTTCTCCTACACTTCAGGAGGTTTTATTCATTCTTAGCTTGTTTGTTCTCATTCCTTCAGCGTCCCACCAAGAGGTCCAGACTCCTGAGAGAAGTTCTGTAGAACCAGGACAGTCCGTCACCTTCAGCTGTGTTGCAGATCGTGGGATCGGTTATCTCATGAGTTGGTACCAGTTGAAACCTGGAGCAGCTCCTAAACTGCTGATTTACGGATCAAGTTATAGAAATTCTGGAGTTCCACAGCGATTCAGTGGAACAAACTCTGGATACACCTTTACGATGACCATCAGTGGAGTCCAGCCTGAAGATGCAGGAGAGTATTACTGTATGGGTTACTATGACTTTAGTGCCGTGTCCGCACAGTGAAAAAGAGTCGTACAAAAACCTCCATCGGTCAGAGATGAGACTCTACACTGCTGCAGCTGCAGCTACTGAACCACAGTGTTATTGTTATTTTTGAATTGCAGCTTTTGTTTTTAATTTCCTTCATTATTTTTCTTCAGATAAAAGAAACCTCTGTGTCTAATTTAAACTTTTTTATAATCAATAACCACTCACTGTGTTTAAAATCATACTTTTCCTTCAAAGTGTGTTTAATTTGGCAGACACTGTGATCCTGAGTAACTTAGTTTGATTGTTTTACACAGGTAGGTGAAGGTCGCGTTAGACGTCTTGCCTAAAGACTCTCATTGGTAAAGTATTCGTCCAGACAAGTGATTGAACTCCAGTCAACAGATTGGAGGGCAGAAGTGTTATCCACTACACTACACCAGCCACTAATACTCTAATATTAACCTTTATTTATTAAGCTATAAACACATTGATTATAATGATTTAAAGCAAATCAATAATAAAGTTAAAAGAATAAATGTTTGTCAGCTGTGTGTCTAAGATAATCAGATGAACCTGATATGATGACATGCTTTATTCTCATTTAAGTGGAGAATTTTTGCCATTCTCGCTCTGACGTTCTTAAAGAAATCAAAAATAGATTTTTAAAATTAATAATTTAAACTTTCCATGAATAATAATAACTGCTATATATAGCTGTGTTTTTAGGTGTGAGGCAGTCCAGTTTAAGGCAGTCCTGTGAACAGAATCAGAGGTAAACAATGAAAACATCCACAATGGCAGTAATTAAAGAAGTGTTTATTTCAGTGTGATGATCGCTCGACCATTTAAGAATCATCTTTGTGCCAAGAAGCTTTCGGGAAACCCAGCCCTGGTCATTACTGCTTTAATAGTTTCTGGAAGTTGATTTCATTACATAACATTCGAAATATAATAATTTTCTGAATGAAAAAGTTCTGAACATTGCTGGTTTTAAAAGTTTGGTTTTATTCTCATGTTTTTGTTTTTCCTTTAAAGGGCCACCTGATAATTCTCCCCATTTAAAAAGTCTTGTCAACTGAGCTAAAGTGTAAGTGAAGGGTGACGGTAGCAGGAGAACCTCTCTGGGAGCATAAGAACAAAACACTGAAAGGAACCAAGACTCTGAAGGAGAACCCGTCCTCCTCTGGGCTGCACCTCATCGTTCAGTTAGGATAGAAGTAAAGAAGTTTACAGGGAAAGTGAAGCAGGCATCAAACAGAGGAAAGATTGAATGGTTATAATATTAAAAACTCAGAAATCTGCACAAAAACAAGCTGATAGACTAGTGATTGTGAATAATAGAGTTTAGTGTGTGTGAAAGACAGGATTACAGATTCTAGAACCGAGGAATTCATGCTGAGTTTGGTAATCTCGAAGCTGAATACAGATCATCACAGAAGTTTGAGAGAGATATGATAAAGTTTTGTTTGACACTGGCCTGGATATAAATATGTAGAAAACACCTTCATTGCTTCATCCAACTGTTAAAATGCACTGTCTCTTTGTATTTGTGTGTATTTTGCATAGTACAAGCTGACTTTAGTGCAGTTGTGGAGGAAGATGTTGATGGTACCGCATGAATCTTTGTCCAGATGTTCTTTATCATTTGTTTGAAGGTTTGTGCCGACCAACTTTTCAGAGTCTTCAAACTGATCTGAATCAGATTATTGAAGCTATGTGATGGACGTTCCTGCCTCGAATGCTCCTCAATAATCTCTTTTTCCAATAATAAAACAGTACATAAAATAGTTATAGAAATTGGTATTAGGACACGTGGAAAACAGCACAAACCCACTGCTGGACCCCCTGCAGATTGCATAAGAGGCCAGCCACCACCATCTTCAAGAAGGCAGTAGAGTTCTTTAAATTCATGGGAACAACAAGCACCAGGGACTTGATGTGAAACATCCACTCCATCACAAAGAAAGATCAGCAGTGGATGAGCTCTGCTGAGTTTCATGCAGCTGAAGACATTCACCCTGCAAGAGCTGCTGGATCAGTTCTACACAGCCTTTATAGCCTGTTTATCACAGCCTGCTTCTGCTCTGACATCCACAATCCAAAATGCATTATCAGGTTTGATAAAACACTGGCATTACTCATCCTGCTTTATCTGCACACCTCCAGAACCAGGAAGCGTGCAGAGAAAACCAAATGTTACAGTATTACTGTGGTAGAACCCAGGTGTTCATGTCCATGTTCTGATCGTAAAGCTACAGCACTGATATTGTGTCTGAGGAATGTGTGGGATGTCGCTCCAGGATCGATAATGATGCCTTCTTCAGTGGTCAATAACCTGATGATCATCTCATTTGCAGTGATGGAAATCCCCCTAAACTCCCACAGCTGTCTCAGTCTCAGGGAGTTTGGGTGGGTTTGTGATGTGAAACTCAGATTTGCATGAGCAGAATGGCTGATGAAGATCAGAGCAGCACTGTGGAGCTGCTGCAACTTGAGTCCACCCATCCATCCATCCATCCATCCATCCATCCATCCATTCATCCATCCATTTCCCAAGCCACTTCTCCGTCAGGGTCGCGGGTGCAATAGCTGCTGAATTTTAAGTTCTCATTCGATTTGTTTTTCCTGTAAAGGGCCCTGACAGTCAGTTTGAGAGGGGTATGATGACAAACCTTTTGGTGTTTCTTTCAGTCTTGTGAAAGAATGGATTGTTCTGTAGAGCTCACTAGATTCTAGCATGGTACCGTAATAGGATGCCACTGAAATTTCTTCCCTGCCAGATATTCCATGATCACATTTGAGTGGAATTATTGAAAAGTGGAATTGTTTGGGAATCACAGCAACTCAGTCATGAAATGTTGGACCATGTAAAGTTACAGAGCGGGTCACCAAGTTCTGAGGAACACAGCATAAAAGTCTCCAGTGCTTTGCTGATCAATACCTACAGAGTTCAAACCTCCTCTGGCATCAGTATTAGCACAGAAACTGCACCGGGAGCTTCATGGCAGGGTTTCCATGGTCAAGCAGCTGCATGCAAGTCTTACGTTGCCATACGTCGGATGAAGTGTAGGAAAGCGCCGCCACTGGACTCTGGAGCAGTGGTCACTCCACAGAATACAATTCCAATCAGCTTCTCTATCCGCCAGTCTGATGGACTAGTCTGGGTCTGGCAAATTCCAGGAGAATGTTACCTGCCTGACTGCACTGTGCCAGCTGTAAAATTTGGTGGAGGAGAGATGATGATATGGGGCTGTTTTTTCAGGGGTTGGTCTTCATCAGGTTTGATGAAACACTGGCATTACTCATCCTGCTTTATCTGCACACCTCCAGAACCAGGAACCAGGTGCAGAAAAAGCCAAATGTTACAGTATTACTGTGGTAGAACCCAGGTGTTCATGTCCATGTTTTGATCGTAAAGCTACAGCACTGATATTGTATCTGAGGAATGTGTGGGATGTCGCTCCAGGATCAATAATGATGCCTTCTTCAGTGGCCGATAACCTGATGATCATCTCATTTGCAATGATGGAAGTCCCCCCCAAACTCTCACAGCTGTCTCAATCTCAGGGGGTTTGGGTGGATTTGTGATGTGAAACTCATATTTGCATGAGCAGAACGGCTGATGAGTTGCAAAGGCCCAGCCTAAGCCTAAGACCCTAAGCCTGAGCCGCCAGCCACACCATCACCTAATATTCATTTAAAACCCTTTCTCACAGGCTTTCCTCTCTCTACTTGGGTCTGCCTCCCTGCCATCCCGTAATGAAAGCAGCTTTCATAAGACAGGAATGTTAGAGTGTTAAATGTTAAATATTAGAGAGATAACATGATTCTGAGTCTGGTTCAGTTTACCTGGTAGAGACACCCTTGTGGACGGCTCTGCATGCGTTATATATCTTAAGAGGTAACTCACCTTTAAGTCTGAGTCAGGGTACTCATTTGATGCCCCCTTGTGGACAGTCCTGTGTACGTTATATATCTCAAGAGGTACAACCCCAATTCCAGTGAAGTGGGGACGTTGTGTAAAACAAATAAAAACAGAATACGATGATTTGCAAATCCTTTTCAACCTATTCATATTCAATTGAATACACTACAAAGACAAGATATTTAATGTTCAAACGGATAAACTTTATTGTTTTTCGAAAATATTCACGCATCGTACAATTGCAAGGAATTTAGGGATTTCATCATCTACAGTCCATAATATCATCAAAAGATTCAGAGAATCTGGAGAAATCTCTGCAAGTAAGCGACAAGGCAGAAAACCAACACTGAATGCCCGTGACCTTCGATCCCTCAGGTGGCACTGCATTAAAAACCGACATCACTCTGTAACGGAAAGCGAAAGCCATATATCAACAACACCCAGAAACGCCGCCGGCTTCTCTGGGCCCGAGCTCATCTGAGATGGACTGACGCAAAGTGGAAAAGTGTCCTGTGGTCTGACGAGTCCACACTTCAAATTGTTTTTGGAAATCATGGACGTCGTGTCCTCCGGGCCAAAGAGGAAAAGGACTGTCTGGATTGTTATCAGCGCAAAGTTCAAAAGCCAGCATCTCTGATGGTGTGGGGGTGTGTTAGTGCCCATGGCAGGGGTAACTTGCACATCTGTGAAGGCACCATTAATGCTGAAAGGTACATTCAGGTTTTGGAGCAACATCTGCTGCCATCCAAGTAACGTCTTTTTCAGGGACATCCTGATTATTTCAGCAAGACAATGCCAAGCCACATTCTGCATGTGTTACAACAGCGTGGCTTCGTAGTAAAAGAGTGTGGGTACTAGACTGGCCTGCCTGCAGTCCAGACCGGTCTCCCATTGAAAATGTGAGGAGCATTATGAAGCGCAAAATATGACAACGGAGACCCCGGACTGCTGAGCAACTGAAGTTGTACAACAAGCAAGAATGGGAAAGAATTCCACCTACAAAGCTTCAACTTTTTCAAAAAACAGTAAAGTTTATCCATTTGAACATTAAATATCTTGTCTTTGTAGTGTATTCGATATAGGTTGAAAAGGATTTGCAAATAATTGTATTCTGTTTTTATTTATGTTTTACACAACGTCCCAACTTCATTGGAATTGGGGTTGTAACTTAATTCCAGGTTATAAAGAGGAAGCTACTGTTTTCTGGATTTACTGCTGGTAAGAATCCAGTCCTACAAAACTGGATCACACCTGCACTTTCAATCATTTTGGGCTGTTAATTTACTTAACATAGAAAAACTTGAAACTACTGCTGTACGATGTAACCATGCTCAGCCCATGACTGTTGAAACTTGGCAGACTTTTGTGTTTCGTATTTTCCTGCAAGGTATTGAACACGGACAATTCCTCCTCTATTTCATTTTGTCTGATGATTGTACCTGTGATCACTTTTGCTCTTTATTTTTGTTTAGGTTGTCTGTGGCTCCCTGTCCTCCTGTTGTTTATTGTTTGGTGAAACAATAAAAATGTATTGATCATAAATTAACTTAATTCTGAGTCTGGGTCAGTGTAGCTGGTTAACGCCCCCTTGTGGACAGTCTTGTGTACATTGTTACGTGTCGGGCCTGGAAAGGGGGGGCTTTTCTGGCCAGTGTTATTTTTTTTCTCTTTTCTATTCTCTCTCTCTTTCTTGCTTGTATGTCTCCTCCCTTGTTTGCTCCCTATCTCCGTTACAGGTTGGCTGCAGTGTCAGTCATCGTTATAGGACCCGTACCCCACTGCGGCCAATCATCAGTCAGAGTTCAGGCCCTGGAAGAGGGACTTGGATTTTAAAAGAAGACCAGCGAAGCTCGTGAAGAGGCTGGCGTTACCCCTGGGCTCTAAGCTGGTTTCATTTGTTCCTTACTGCTCCACTGTTTTCATGGGACTGTGTAGTGTGTGTGTGTCTGGTTAGTTAAGTGGCCCAGTTTAAGTTTAAGTGCCTTGCACTGATAGTCCTGCTGGCTTTCCTGCATTTCAACTCTCTCACTCTCTCACGCTGCTGCTGTGTTTTCTTGGGGTTCTGGACAGGGTAGAAGGGCACGCTCATTACATCACGTAGCAGCCCAATGTATAGACACCCTAGGTACGGGGCGGGCGCCAACCCGTGTATTTCGGTTTTGTGTTGGGGAGACTAGTGTAGCCAGCGTTTTTTTTTTCTCACTAGGTGACTGACTCCACGAACTAGGGTAGTTTTTTTTTGTCCGTTTGTTTTGATTATTTCTTTCCTTTGGAGCCGTCCGGGTCCAGAAGTCCATTTTTTCTTTTGACAGCAAAAATGTAAATGTAAAACTGTAAATATTGTAAATATTGGTGATTGTTGTTATGAGGGGAGGGTCTCACTCACTCGTATCCGGTGTGGAGTGAAATAAACGGCACAAAAGACGCTGAACTTGTTGTGTCTTGTTCCTTCCTGGTTCGTGCTGCAAACATCACATCGAAACCATATGTTACTGGCCCCTTTTCCCCTAGGCTTACCCGTGGGGTCGTAACAATTGTGTAAATAATTCCAGATCAAAGTAAAACAGTGAAGTTTGTAAAAGATTTTATTTTGCAGACGTGATTAAAGCAGTGAATGATGTGAAGTTGAGGATGAGAAGATCTGAGATGGCGCTGTAAGATGATGCAGGAGCTGCTGTCAGCAGGACACTCATACACACTGCAGACTGGTGGAGAGTGTGTGTGTGTGTGTGTGTGTGTGTGTTAGTTCTCGGTGCACTGCTGTGTGTTCAGACTCTTCACTGCTGTGCTGGAGCCGTGACTGACCTCACAGCTCACTACCCTCGTCTTCCTCCACTGATCCTCAGTGAGGGTCAGCGTGCTGCTCCAGCTGTACAGGCCGTTTACCTGCTGCAGCACGCCGGGGCAGACCACCACACCTGAGCTCCACCTGCTACCGTCCACCTTCCAAGTCAGCGTCCAGTCTGAGGGAAAGCCCTTACTGACCAAACACAGCAGTGTAGCCTTCCCCTGCTGGAACTCCTCACTGGAGGGGGGCAGCAGAGAGAGGGAGGGCTGAGTGACCCCTGGACACACCAGAGAGAGACGGACAGAGAGAGAGAGGTGCAGAGAGACAGGGAGAGAGAGAGAGAGAGAGAGACAGAGAGAGAAATGAATAACGGAGGATCACCATCCAGCAAGTCACATCATAGATTTCCATGAAAAGTTTTACAACCCTATTTCCAAAAAAGTTTGAATGCTGTGCAAAATGTAAATAAAAACAAAATGCAATGAAGTGAAAGCACTTAAACCTGTATTTGCACTGCAA
The DNA here is from genome assembly GCF_015220715.1 of Pygocentrus nattereri. Classification (NCBI taxonomy): domain Eukaryota; kingdom Metazoa; phylum Chordata; class Actinopteri; order Characiformes; family Serrasalmidae; genus Pygocentrus; species Pygocentrus nattereri. Next base: position 24,056,744 of record NC_051237.1, on the reverse strand, counting down.
TAAAAACAGACATGATTCTGTAGTGGAAATCACTGCATGGGCTCAGAAAGACTTCTGAAAACCACTGTCTGTGAAAACAGTTCATCACTGCATCCACAAATGCTGTTAAGCCTCTAAAACACAAAGCAAATTGTATTGTATTTTATTGTAGTGTATTGTGTTGTATTGTATTGTATTTTATTGTAGTGTATTGTGTTGTATTGTATTGGATTTTATTGTAGTGTATTGTGTTGTGTTGTATTGTATTTTATTGTAGTGTATTGTGTTGTATTGTATTGTATTTTATTGTAGTGTATTGTGTTGTATTGTATTGTATTTTATTGTAGTGTATTGTGTTGTATTGTGTTGTATTTTATTGTAGTGTATTGTGTTGTGTTGTATTGTATTTTATTGTAGTGTATTGTGTTGTATTGTATTTTATTGTAGTGTATTGTGTTGTATTGTGTTGTATTTTATTGTAGTGTATTGTGTTGTATTGTATTGTATTTTATTGTAGTGTATTGTGTTGTATTGTGTTGTATTTTATTGTAGTGTATTGTGTTGTATTGTATTGTATTTTATTGTAGTGTATTGTGTTGTATTGTGTTGTATTTTATTGTAGTGTATTGTGTTGTGTTGTATTGTATTTTATTGTAGTGTATTGTGTTGTATTGTATTTTATTGTAGTGTATTGTGTTGTATTGTGTTGTATTTTATTGTAGTGTATTGTGTTGTATTGTATTGTATTTTATTGTAGTGTATTGTGTTGTATTGTGTTGTATTTTATTGTAGTGTATTGTGTCGTATTGTGTTGTATTTTATTGTAGTGTATTGTATTGTATTTTATTGTAGTGTATTGTGTTGTATTGTATTGTATTACATTGCTCTGCGCTGTGTTTAATTCTGTCTCTCTTTCTCTCAGTATCTACAGGGACTTTTTGTTTCTAGCAGTATCTGAGTTCAGGACCGGCTTTCTCTCCAATCTATTTGTTACTAGCAAGGATACTTTCCGTAGATAGACAAAGCTTTTGTAAGTCACACTGGATAAAAGTGAGTCTGCTAAATGCTGTAAATGTAAATATGTGTCAGTTTCCAAACACAGAGTGCTGTTAAAAGGCCCCCGTCCCAACTTTTTGGAACGTGTTGTTGGCATCAAAGTCAAAACGGTAAATATTTTTCAAAAAACAAAAAAATTTCTCAGCTTCAACATCTGATATGTAAACTTTGTAGTATTTTACATTAAAAATATGGTTCACATAATTTGCAGATCATTGCCTCCCAACTTTTTTGGAAATGGGGTTGTAAGTTTATCTGCTCACTTAACATTAATATCAGCGTCATTGTTTTGGTTCTCTAAAATAGTCGTATTCGGTTCTGTCAGTCGTTCTGAAGATCTTTCACTTCCCTTTTCAGACTTTATGTTCATAAAGATAAACAGAACAGTTCTGTTAGAAAAGCAGCAGCTCATTAGAACTAATTTCACTGTTCACTACATTAACTGCTGCGATTAATAATATTCTAATAATTTAATAATAATTTAATCAACCAACCCTAACTTATATTTAACACTGTGTTTATAAAGAACAGAGTGGGGGGGGGGGGGGGGGGGGGGGGCAGAAAGGTCATTAATTACAGTAACGAGTGCAATAATTACAGACTAATCAACAAACTCTAATTTCTATTTAAGAGACATTGTGTTTATAAAGAACAGAGTGAAAAAAAATCATTAATAACAGTAAAGAGTACAATAATTACAGACTAATAAATAACTACATTGTAATAAACACTTTTCTAAATAAAAAAATGTCTTAATGTGGGAAACAATTTAACTGTGTTTTTAAATAAAAAAATACACTGAATAAAACTGCAAAGCAAAATTTAGGTTTTGATTAAAAGTGATATTTTATCTCAATTCAAATCTTAAAAACACATCAGAAGTCAACTTCTGCCCTGTTTAATTTTTGTAAAATCTACAAAATTAAAAGTAATAAAACAGTAGAAGTAATAAAATTTAAATAGTAAGACATAAAAACAATGAAACATATTCAGGTAATATATTTACAATAATATTAACAAGTAAAAAGTCTCTTATTTAGAGAATATTCTAAAACACTCTGGCATTCAATATATCCACATGTTTATTATGTTAAATTAAGTCATGATTTGTATGAATGAAATAAAGAAAATTAATGCAACATTCTAATTAAAATACACTCAAGTGGCTAAACTGAAATAATGATGTAAACATACACTGTAATATGTTGAATTATATTTTATTAAAGATGCTAAATTAAATTGTCATATTTAATATTTTTATCCATATTTATAAATTTCCGTATCCATATTCATATATTTAGTATTCTGAACTAAATACTTTGTTATAAAGAGAATAAAAAATGACTCACGTCCAACAGAGAGTTTAGTTCCTCCACCGAAAACGAACCACAGTGATAGAAACTCATTGAGTGTCTGTACAAAAACCTCCTGCACTGAAACTGCACTGTTTAACTCAGAGAAACCCAAACCTTCTACAGGATCTTCATCATCTACAGCAGTTTACAGGAGCACAGATCACTCTCACTGCAGACGAGGCTTCCAGCTCATAGTTTACTGCTCAGTTTATTATCTACATTCATTTCTGACTTTCGTGATGTTGAATCTCTTTCCTGCAGAATGCAGACCTTTTTCTGCCTCTGGATCAGCAGGATTTCCTCAGTCGTTCAGTTCAGGATCAAATGATCGGTCTCACACTCTGATACTGCACTTAGTCCAACATTCGGTTTGGGTGCTCCATCAAACATCCACTGCAGTGAGTTAATCTCATTAACTGACCGTCTAAAAACAGCTGAGCTAAACTATTCAGGGACGATCAAACTGATCACGGTATATCGCCCGTTACTGGAGGAACGACGATGAGAGAAACTGTTCATTTACAGCAAAATAGAAAAAAAAATTTAAGAAACTTTTCAAAGTGAATAAACAGTTAAAACAGGATCAAAACAGAAATATCAGAAATGAAAAAGTCCCACAGTTCTGGTTCGGATGGTGATCTTTGTGCTGCAACGCTTTTGAGAAAACAGGTTGGATCCGTTTTAAAGGTCAGTAAAATCTGTAGGTTTATATAATGGACTAAATGTGTGGGGATATGAAGGGCCTCTGGGTGAGAGCAGATGAAGGACAGTAAGGTCGGTCAGTAGAAGAGGTTTTGCATGATCACAGCTCCACACTCTTTAAGAGCAGCGGGTTCATCGTTGGAGACATCAGTCCTTTCAGAGCCCCTCACAGCACAATGATGACCACTCTGATCCTCCTACTGACCGCACTGGGCTTCTTTCCTCAAGGTCAGACTTTATTTATTTCTACAGTCTGGTGAAGTGCTGAGTCTGGGAACTTGGTAACTTTCCACACTGACAGTGTTCTCCTACACTTCGGGAGGTTTTATTCATTCTTAGCTTGTTTGTTCTCATTCCTTCAGCGTCCCACCAAGAGGTCCAGACTCCTGAGAGAAGTTCTGTAGAACCAGGACATTAGCTGTGTTGCAGATCGTGGGATCGATTATAACATGAGTTGGTACCAGTTGAAACCTGGAGCAGCTCCTAAACTGCTGATTTACAGATCAAGTTATAGAAGCTCTGGAGTTCCACAGCGATTCAGTGGAACAAACTCTGGATACACCTTTACAATGACCATCAGTGGAGTCCAGCCTGAAGATGCAGGAGCGTATTACTGTATGGGTCGTTACAGTGGTCCAGAATTCACACAGTGAAAAAGAGTCATACAAAAATCGGTCAGAGATGAGACTCTACACTGCTGCAGCTGCAGCTACTGAACCACCGTGTTATTGTTATTTTTGAATTGCAGCTTTTGTTTTTAATTTCCTTCATTATTTTTCTTCAGATAAAAGAAACCTCTGTGTCTAATTTAAACTTTTTTATAATCAATAACCACTCACTGTGTTTAAAATCATACTTTTCCTTCAAAGTGTGTTTAATTTGGCAGACACTGTGATCCTGAGTAACTTAGTTTGATTGTTTTACACAGGTAGGTGAAGGGCTCGCGTTAGACGTCTTGCCTAAAGACTCTCATTGGTAAAGTATTCGTCCAGACAAGTGATTGAACTCCAGTCACCAGCTTGGAGGGCAGAAGTGTTATCCACTACACTACACCAGCCACTAATACTCTAATATTAACCTTTATTTATGAAGCTGTAAACACATTGATTATAATGATTTAAAGCAAATCAATAATAAAGTTAAAAGAATAAATGTTAGTCAGCTGTGTGTCTAACATAATCAGATGAACCTGATATGATGACATGCTTTATTCTCATTTAAGTGGAGAAATTTTTGCCATTCTCGCTCTGACGTTCTTAAAGACATCAAAAATAGATTTTTAAAATTAATAATTCAAACTTTCCATGAATAATAATAACTGCTATATATATAGCTGTGTTTTTAGGTGTGAGGCAGTCCAGTTTAAAGCAGTCCTGTGAACAGAATCAGAGGTAAACAATGAGAAACGTCCACAATGGCAGTAATTAATGAAGTGTTTATTTCAGTGTGATGATCGCTCGACCATTTAAGAATCATCTTTGTGCCATGAAGCTTTCGGGAAACCCAGCCCTGGTCATTACTGGTTTAATAGTTTCTGGAAGTTGATTTCATTACATACATATAATATAATTATAATATAATATAATATAATATAAAATAATATAAAATTTGAAATATAATAATTTTCTGAATGAAAAAGTTCTGAAAATTGCTGGTTTTAAAAGTTTGGTTTTATTCTCATGTTTTTGTTTTTCCTTTAAAGGGCCACCTGATAATTCTCCCCATTTAAAAAGTCTTGTCAACTGAGCTAAAGTGTAAGTGAAGGGTGACGTTAGCAGGAGAAACTCACTGGGAGCATAAGAACAAAACACTGAAAGGAACCAAGACTCTGAAGGAGAACCCGTCCTCCTCTGGGCTGCACCTCATCGTTCAGTTAGGATAGAAGTAAAGACGTTTACAGGGAAAGTGAAGCAGGCATCAAACAGAGGAAAGATTGAATGGTATTAATATTAAAAACTCAGAAATCTGCACAAAAACAAGCTGATAGACTAGTGATTGTGAATAATAGAGTTTAGTGTGTGTGAAAGACAGGATTACAGATTCTAGAACCGAGGAATTCATGCTGAGTTTGGTAATCTCGAAGCTGAATACAGATCATCACAGAAGTTTTAGAGAGATATCATAAAGTTTTGTTTGACAATGGCCTGGATATAAATATGTAGAAAACACCTTCCTTGCTTTGTCCAACTGTTAAAATAAGTTTAAGTGATACTGTTTTGATCCCAATGGAAATGGAAATTCCATCTCCGCATTTAACCCATCCATGCAAGTGAAACACCACACACACACTAGGGGGCAGTGAGCACACACACACAGTGGGCAGCCCTATCCACGGCGCCTGGGGAGCAATTGGGGGTTAGGTGTCTTGCTCAAGGACACCTCAGTCATGGACTGTCGGTGCTGGGGATTGAACCGGCAACCTTCCGGTCACAGGGCCAGTTCCCTAACCTCCAGCCCACGACTGCCCCCAATGCACTGTCTCTTTGTATTTGTGTGTATTTTGCATAGTACAAGCTGACTTTAGTGCAGTTGTGGAGGAAGATGTTGATGGTACCGCATGAATCTTTGTCCAGATGTTCTTTATCATTTGTTTGAAGGTTTGTGCCGACCAACTTTTCAGAGTCTTCAAACTGATCTGAATCAGATTATTGAAGCTATGTGATGGACGTTCCTGCCTCGAATGCTCCTCAATAATCTCTTTTTCCAATAATAAAACCAACAGTACATAAAATAGTTATAGAAATTGGTATTAGGACACGTGGAAAACAGCACAAACCCACTGCTGTACCCCCTGCAGATTGCATAAGAGGCCAGCCACCACCATCTTCAAGAAGGCAGTAGAGTTCTTTAAATTCATGGGAACAACAAGCACCAGGGACTTGATGTGAAACATCCACTCCATCACAAAGAAAGATCAGCAGTGGATGAGCTCTGCTGAGTTTCCTGCAGCTGAAGACATTCACCCTGCAAGAGCTGCTGGATCAGTTCTACACAGCCTTTATAGTCTGTTTATCACAGCCTGCTTCTGCTCTGACATCCACAATCCAAAATGCATCATCAGGTTTGATAAAACACTGGCATTACTCATCCTGCTTTAATCTGCACACCTCCAGAACCAGGAAGCGTGCAGAGAAAACCAAATGTTACAGTATTACTGTGGTAGAACCCAGGTGTTCATGTCCATGTTCTGATCGTAAAGCTACAGCACAGATATTGTGTCTGAGGAATGTGTGGGATGTTGCTCCAGGATCGATAATGATGCCTTCTTCAGTGGCCGATACCCTGATGATCATCTCATTTGCAATGATGGAAGTCCCCCCCCAAACTCTAACAGCTGTCTCAGTCTCAGGGGGTTTGGGTGGGTTTGTGATGTGAAACTCACATTTGCATGAGCAGAACGGCTGATGAGTTGCAAAGGCCCAGCCTAAGCCTAAGACCCTAAGCCTGAGCCGCCAGCCACACCATCACCTAATATTCATTTAAGACCCTTTCTCACAGGCTTTCTTCTCTCTACTTGGGTCTGCCTCCCTTCCGTCCCGTAATGAAAGCAGCTTTTATAAGACAGGAATGTTAGAGTGTTAAATGTTAAATATTTATAAGTTAACTTGATTCTGAGCCTGGTTCAGTTTACCTGGTAGAGTCGCCCTTGTGGACGGCTCTGCATGCGTTATATATCTTAAGAGGTAACTCACCTTTAAGTCTGAGTCAGGGTACTCATTTGATGCCCCCTTGTGGACAGTCCTGTGTACGTTATATATCTCAAGAGGTACAACCCCAATTCCAGTGAAGTTGGGACGTTGTGTAAAACAAATAAATACAGAATACGATGATTTGCAAATCCTTTTCAACCTATTCATATTCAATTGAATACACTACAAAGACAAGATATTTAATGTTCAAACGGATAAACTTTATTGTTTTTCGAAAATATTCACGCATCGTGCAATTGCAAGGAATTTAGGGATTTCATCATCTACAGTCCATAATATCATCAAAAGATTCAGAGAATCTGGAGAAATCTCTGCAAGTAAGCGACAAGGCAGAAAACCAACACTGAATGCCCGTGACCTTCGATCCCTCATCACTGCATTTAAAACCCACATCGTTCTGTAACGGAAAGCGAAAACCATATATCAACAACACCCAGAAACGCCGCCGGCTTCTCTGGGCACAAGCTCATCTGAGATGGACTGACGCAAAGTGGAAAAGTGTCCTGTGGTCTGACGAGTCCACACTTCAAATTGTTTTTGGAAATCACGGACGTCGTGTCCTCCAGGCCAAAGAGAAAAAGGACTGTCTGGATTGTTATCAGCGCAAAGTTCAAAAGCCAGCATCTCTGATGGTGTGGGGGTGTGTTAGTGCCCATGGCAGGGGTAACCTGCACATCTGTGAAGGCACCATTAATGCTGAAAGGTACATTCAGGTTTTGGAGCAACATCTGCTGCCATCCAAGTAACATCTTCTTCAGGGACATCCTGCTTATTTCAGCAAGACGATGCCAAGCCACATTCTGCATGTGTTACAACAGCGTGGCTTCATAGTAAAAGAATGCGGGTACTAGACTGGCCTGCCTGCAGTCCAGACCGGTCTCCCATTGAAAATGTGTGGCGCATTATGAAGCGCAAAATACGACAACGTAGACCCCGGACTGTTGAGCAACTGAACTTGTACATCAAGCAAGAATGGGAAAGAATTCCACCTACAAAGCTTCAACAATTAGTGTCCTCAGTTCCCAAACGCTTACTGAGTGTTAAAAGGAAAGGTGATGTAACACAGTGCTAAACACGCCCCCGTGTTTTTTTAAAAAAACAGTAAAGTTTATCCATTTGAACATTAAATATCTTGTCTTTGTAGTGTATTCAATTGAATATAGGTTGAAAAGGATTTGCAAATCATTGTATTCTGTTTAAATTTATGTTTTACACAACGTCCCAACTTCATTGGGATTGGGGTTGTAACTTAATTCCAGGTTATAAAGAGGAAGCTACTGTTTTCTGGATTTACTGCTGGTAAGAATCCAGTCCTACAAAACTGGATCACACCTGCACTTTCAATCATTTTGGGCTGTTAATTTACTTAACATAGAAAAACTTGAATGTACTGCTGTACGATGTAACCATGCACAGCCCATGACTGTTGAAACTTGGCAGACTTTTGTGTTTCTTATTTTCCTGCAAGGTATTGAACACGGACAATTCCTCCTCTATTTCATTTTGATCATAAATTAACTTAATTCTGAGTCTGGGTCAGTGTAGCTGGTTAACGCCCCCTTGTGGACAGTCCTGTGTACATTGTGTTACGTGTCGGGCCTGGAAAGGGGGAGCTTTTCTGGCCGGTGTTATTTTTTTTCTCTTTTCGATTATCTCTCTTTCTCATTGCTCGCTTGTATGTCTCCTCCCTCGTTTGCTCCCTATCTCCGTTACAGGTTGGCTGCAGTGTCAGTCATCGTTAGAGGACCCGTACCCCACTGCGGCCAATCATCAACCAGAGTTCAGGCCCTGGAAGAGGGACTTGGATTTTAAAAGAAGACCGGCTGGCGTTACCCCTGGGCTCTATGCTGATTTCATTCGTTCCTTAGTGCTCCACTGTTTTCATGGGACTGTGTAGTGTGTGTGTGTCTGGTTAGTTAAGTGGCCCAGTTTAAGTGCCTTGCACTGATAGTCCTGCTGGCCTTCCTGCATTTCAACTCTCTCACTCTCTCGCTCTCTCACGCTGCTGCTGTGTTTTCTTGGGGTTCTGGACAGGGTAGAAGGGCACGCTCATTACATCATGTAGCAGCCCAATGTATAGACACCCTAGGTAAGGGGCGGGCGCCAACCCGTGTATTTCGGTTTTGTGTTGGGGAGACTAGTGTAGTCAGTGTTTTTGCTTTTTCACTAGGTGACTGACTCCATGAACTAGGGTAGTTTTTTTTTTGTCCGTTTGTTTTGATTATTTCTTTCCTTTGGAGCCGTCCGGGTCCAGAAGTCCGTTTTTTCTTTTGACAGCAAAAATGTAAATGTAAAACTGTAAATATTGTAAATATTGGTGATTGTTGTTATGAGGGGAGGGTCTCACTCACTCGTATCCAGTGCGGAGTGAAATAAACGGCACAAAAGACGCTGAACTTGTTGTGTCTTGTTCCTTCCTGGTTCGTGCTGCAAACATCACATCGAAACCATATGTTACTGGCCCCTTTTCCCCTAGGCTTACCCGTGGGGTCGTAACAATTGTGTAAATAATTCCAGATCAAAGTAAAACAGTGAAGTTTGTAAAAGATTTTATTTTGCAGACGTGATTAAAGCAGTGAATGAAGTGAAGTTGAGGATGAGAAGATCTGAGATAGAGCTGTAAGATGATGCAGGAGCTGCTGTCAGCAGGACACTCATACACACTGCAGACTGGTGGAGAGTGTGTGTGTGTGTGTTAGTTCTCGGTGCACTGCTGTGTGTTCAGACTCTTCACTGCTGTGCTGGAGCCGTGACTGACCTCACAGCTCACTACCCTCGTCTTCCTCCACTGGTCCTCAGTGAGGGTCAGCGTGCTGCTCCAGCTGTACAGGCCGTTTACCTGCTGCAGCACGCCGGGGCTGACCACCACACCTGAGCTCCACCTGCTACCGTCCACCTTCCAAGTCAGCGTCCAGTCTGAGGGAAAGCCCTTACTGACCAAGCACAGCAGTGTAGCCTTCCCCTGCTGGAACTCCTCACTGGAGGGGGGCAGCAGAGAGAGGGAGGGCTGAGTGACCCCTGGACACACCAGAGAGAGACGGACAGAGAGAGAGAGATGCAGAGAGACAGGGAGAGAGAGAGAGAGAGACAGAGAGAGAAATGAATAACGGAGGATCACCATCCAGCAAGTCACATCATAGATTTCCATGAAAAGTTTTACAACCCTATTTCCAAAAAAGTTTGGATGCTGTGCAAAATGTAAATAAAAACAAAACGCAATGAAGTGCAAAGCACTTAAACCCGTATTTGCACTGCAATAAAAACAGACATGATTCTGTAGTGGAACTCACTGCATGGGCTCAGAAACACTTCTGAAAACCACTGTCTGTGAAAACAGTTCATCACTGCATCCACAAATGCTGTTAAGCCTCTAAAACACAAAGCAAATTGTATTGGATTTTATTGTAGTGTATTGTGTTGTATTGTATTGGATTTTATTGTAGTGTATTGTGTTGTATTTTATTGTATTGTATTGTGTTGTATTGTGTTGTATTTTATTGTAGTGTATTGTGTTGTATTGTGTTGTATTTTATTGTAGTGTATTGTGTCGTATTGTATTGTATTTTATTGTAGTGTATTGTGTTGTATTGTGTTGTTTTTTATTGTAGTGTATTGTGTTGTATTGTGTTGTATTTTATTGTAGTGTATTGTGTTGTATTGTATTGTATTTTATTGTAGTGTATTGTGTTGTATTGTGTTGTATTTTATTGTAGTGTATTGTGTCGTATTGTATTTTATTGTAGTGTATTGTGTTGTGTTGTATTGTATTTTATTGTAGTGTATTGTGTTGTATTGTATTGTATTTTATTGTAGTGTATTGTGTTGTATTTTATTGTAGTGTATTGTGTTGTATTGTATTGTATTTTATTGCTCTGCGCTGTGTTTAATTCTTTCTCTCTTTCTCTCGGTATCTACAGGGACTTTTTGTTTCTAGCAGTATCTGAGTTCAGGACCGGCTTTCTCTCCAATCTATTTGTAACTAGCAAGGATATTTTCCGTAGATAGACAAAGCACTTTTTGTAAGTCACACTGGATAAAAGTGAGTCTGCTTAATGCTGTAAATGTAAATATGTGTCAGTTTCCAAACACAGAGTGCTGTTAAAAGGCCCCCGTCCCAACTTTCTGGAACATGTTGTTGGCATCAAAGTCAAAACGGTAAATATTTTTCAAAAAACAAAAAAAATTCTCAGCTTCAACATCTGATATGTAAACTTTGTAGTATTTTACATTAAAAATATGGTTCACATGATTCGCAGATCATTGCCTCCCAACTGTTTTGGAAATGGGGTTGTAAGTAAAAGCTTTAATTTACTTCATGCCGTCCTGCAGAATTTCAACCGCGCTCCAAATATTTTTTTAAGTTCTGAATCTTGTCATTTTAAATTCTAAAGTGTCTTTTAAATATAGAGTTCAGTTTATCTGCTCACTGAACATTAATATCAGCGTCACTGTTTTGGTTCTCTAAAATAGTCGTATTCAGTTCTGTCAGTCGTTCTGAAGATCTTTCACTTCCCTTTTCAGACTTTATGTTCATAAAGATAAACAGAACAGTTCTGTTAGAAAAGCAGCAGCTCATTAAAAATAATTTCACTGTTCACTACATTAACTGCTGCGATTAATAATATTCTAATAATTTAATAATAATTTAATCAACAAACCCTAACTTATATTTAACACTGTGTTTATAAAGAATAGAGTGGGAGGGGGCAGAAATGTCATTAATAACAGTAAAGAGTACAATAATTACAGACTAATAAATAACTACATTGTAACAAACACTTTTCTAAATAAAAAAAATGTCTTAATGTGGGAAATAATTTAACTGTGTTTTTAAATAAAAAAATACACTGAATAAAACTGCAAAGCAAAATTTAGGTTAGCTGAGCTAAACTATTCAGGGACGATCAAACTGATCACGGTATATCGCCAGTTACTGGAGGAACGACGATGAGAGAAACTGTTCATTTACAGCAAAATGGAAAAAAATTGAAGAAACATTTCAAAGTGAATAAACAGTTAAAACAGGATCAAAACAGGAATATCAGAAATGAAAAAGTCCCACAGTTCTGGTTTGGATGGTGATCTTTGTGCTGCAGCGCTTTTGAGAAAACAGGTTGGATCCGTTTTAAAGGTCAGTAAAAGGGGATATGAAGGGCCTCTGGGTGAGAGCAGATGAAGGACAGTAAGGTCGGTCAGTAGAAGAGGTTTTGCATGATCACAGCTCCACACTCTTTAAGAGCAGCGGGTTCATCGTTGGAGACATCAGTCCTTTCAGAGCCCCTCACAGCACAATGATGACCACTCTGATCCTCCTGCTGACCGCACTGGGCTTCTTTCCTCAAGGTCAGACTTTATTTATTTCTACAGTCTGGTGAAGTGCTGAGTCTGGGAACTTGGTAACTTTCCACACTGACAGTGTTCTCCGACACTTTGGGAGGTTTTATTCATTCTTAGCTTGTTTGTTCTCATTCCTTCAGCATCCCACCAAGAGGTCCAGACTCCTGAGAGAAGTTCTGTAGAACCAGGACAGTCCGTCACCTTCAGCTGTGTTGCAGATCGTGGGATCGGTTATGCCATGAGTTGGTACCAGTTGAAACCTGGAGCAGCTCCTAAAACGCTGATTTATGGATCAAGTTATAGAAATTCTGGAGTTCCACAGCGATTCAGTGGAACAAACTCTGGATACACCTTTACGATGACCATCAGTGGAGTCCAGCCTGAAGATGCAGGAGAGTATTACTGTATGGGTGGTTACAGTGGTCCAGAATTCACACAGTGAAAAAGAGTCGTACAAAAACCTCCATCGGTCAGAGATGAGACTCTACACTGCTGCAGCTGCAGCTACTGAACCACAGTGTTATTGTTATTTTTGAATTGCAGCTTTTGTTTTTAATTTCCTTCATTATTTTTCTTCAGATAAAAGAAACCTCTGTGTCTAATTTAAACTTTTTTATAATCAATAACCACTCACTGTGTTTAAAATCATACTTTTCCTTCAAAGTGTGTTTAATTTGGCAGACACTGTGATCCTGAATAACTTAGTGTTGTAGTGTTATCCACTACACTACACCAGCCACTAATACTCTAATATTAACCTTTATTTATGAAGCTATAAACACATTGATTATAATGATTTAAAGCAAATCAATAATAAAGTTAAAAGAATAAATGTTAGTCAGCTGTGTGTCTAACATAATCAGATGAACCTGATATGATGACATGCTTTATTCTCATTTAAGTGGAGAAATTTTTGCCATTCTCGCTCTGACGTTCTTAAAGACATCAAAAATAGATTTTTAAAATTAATAATTTAAACTTTCCACAAATAATAATAACTGCTATATATATAGCTCTGTTTTTAGGTGTGAGGCAGTCCAGTTTAAGGCAGTCCAGTGAACAGAATCAGAGGTAAACAATGAAAACGTCCACAATGGCAGTAATTAATGAAGTGTTTATTTCAGTGTGATGATCGCTCGACCATTTAAGAATCATCTTTGTGCCAAGAAGCTTTCGGGGAACCCAGCCCTGGTCATTACTGCTTTAATAATTTCTGGAAGTTGATTTCATTACATAACATTCGAAATATAATAATTTTCTGAATGAAAAAGTTCTGAACATTGCTGGTTTTAAAAGTTTGGTTTTATTCTCATATTTTTGTTTTTCCTTTAAAGGACCACCTGATAATTCTCCCCATTTAAAAAGTCTTGTCAACTGAGCTAAAGTGTAAGTGAAGGGTGACGGTAGCAGGAGAACCTCACTGGGAGCATAAGAACAAAACACTGAAAGGAACCAAGACTCTGAAGGAGAACCCGTCCTCCTCTGGGCTGCACCTCATCGTTCAGTTAGGATAGAAGTAAAGAAGTTTACAGGGAAAGTGAAGCAGGCATCAAACAGAGGAAAGATTGAATGGTTATAATATTAAAAACTCAGAAATCTGCACAAAAACAAGCTGATAGACTAGTGATTGTGAATAATAGAGTTTAGTGTGTGTGAAAGACAGGATTACAGATTCTAGAACCGAGGAATTCATGCTGAGTTTGGTAATCTCGAAGCTGAATACAGATCATCACAGAAGTTTGAGAGAGATATGATAAAGTTTTGTTTGACACTGGCCTGGATATAAATATGTAGAAAACACCTTCATTGCTTCATCCAACTGTTAAAATGCACTGTCTCTTTGTATTTGTGTGTATTTTGCATAGTACAAGCTGACTTTAGTGCAGTTGTGGAGGAAGATGTTGATGGTACCGCATGAATCTTTGTCCAGATGTTCTTTATCATTTGTTTGAAGGTTTGTGCCGACCAACTGTTCAGAGTCTTCAAACTTATTAACATTATTATTAATAACTCATGTTTATTATTTACAATTTACAGGCCACCCGGTCCGTATTCTCAGTTCTTACAAGAATTCTCTGAGTTTCTATCAAACTTAATAACGTTTTCAAGTAAAATTTTAATTGTCCGAGATTTTAATATCCACATTGACAACCCTCACGACACATTAAGTAAGGCATTCATATCTATCATAGACTCCATGGGATTCACCCAAATTATAAAAGGGCCCACACACTACCTCAACCACACTCTAGACTTAATACTGACCTCTGGTGTGGACATAGTTAACTTAGCTGTTCTCCCCCAGAGCACAGCCGTCTCAGACCATTGCTTAATCTCATACAAAATCCAGTTTAGTGGTAACCTAAACCTCCCGCAGTTATCAACTTCAGTCCGCTGTACATCTAACCCTACTGAATTAGATACTATGACCAAATTCCTAGAGGATACTCTTCGATCTACATTAGACATTGTAGCTCCATTAAAAAGCAAAATAGTACGGCAGAAAAAAACTCGCCCCTTGGTATAATGATCACACTCGAGCTTTAAAACAGACTGCCAGGCAACTAGAGTGAAAATGGGGTCTGACTAAATTAGAAGTGTTCCAGTCCGCCTGGAAGGAGAGCCTTATAGACTATAGAAGAGCTCTTACTGCAGCATGCTCAGCCTATCTCTCCTCTCTCATAGAAAACAATAAGAACAATCCCAGACTATTATTTAGCACAATTTCTAAACTAACAGAGAACAAAAGAGTCACTGAACCCCAGATGCCATCAGCCTATAGCAGCAATGATTTTATGAATTTCTTTAGTGATAAAATCGAAAAAATTAGAAAATTCTGAACACACAGTTAAACTCCACAAACCTGCTGGCTTATAATTCCAGTCTAGACCCTGAGAATATTAGAGTCACTGCAGATAGGCTGGAATCGTTCACATTACTTCAAGAAAATTAACTAGTCAAAATAGTTTCTTCTGCAAAACCATCGACCTGTATTCTGGACCCAATTCCTACAGGTCTACTCAAGGAAATCTTACCAGAAATAACCAAGCCTATTCTGTCAATAATAAACTCCTCTCTTAGCCTTGGATATATCCCAAAAACTTTTAAACTTGCAGTAATTAGACCGCTGATTAAGAAAGCTAACCTCGATCCCTGTGAACTATCAAATTATAGACCTATCTCAAATCTCCCCTTTATATCGAAGATACTGGAAAAAGTGGTAACCAAACAATTAAGCTCTTATTTGCATAGGAATAATCTACATGAAAAATTTCAGTCTGGTTTTAGGCCACATCATAGTTCAGAAACAGCATTAGTAAAAATTATAAATGATCTTCTATTATTCACGGACCAAGGAAATGTGTCGTTGTTAGTCCTCCTTGACCTTAGAGCAGCATTTGACTCAATAGACCACTCTATCTTTCTAGACAGACTAGAAAACCTTGTAGGGGTAACAGGAACCGTTCTTTCCTGGTTCAGGTCCTACCTCACTGATCTATATCAGTTTGTTAATGTAAAGGGTGAATCATCTGTTCTTGCAAAAGTAATGTATGGTTTTCCACAAGGCTCTGTTTTAGGACCTATATTATTCACAATATTTATGGTACCATTGGGCACCATTATCAGTAAACACGGCATAAATTTCCACTGCTATGCCGACGACACCCAGTTATATATATCAAGCAAACCGGATGATACAATTAAACTTGGCAAGATTGAGGACTGTGTAAAAGACATAAAAGATTGGATGTCAAGAAATTTTCTGCTACTTAACTCAGATAAAACAGAGGTACTGCTTCTTGGTTCAAAATTAGCTAGAAACAAACTGTCTAACTTAACACTTAACAATCTCTCAGTTGCATCAAGCTTATCTGTTAAAAATCTTGGTGTCGTGATAGACGCTGATCTGTCCTTCGACACACATATAACTAATATAACTAGAACAGCCTTCCTGCATCTCCGCAATATCGCTAAATTAAGAAATGCATGATCTCTACAGGACGCAGAAAAGCTAGTTCATGCATTTATTACTTCAAGGCTGGATTATTGTAATGCCCTGCTGTCTGGATGTCCCAGCAAAAGCCTTAACAAGCTTCAGCTAGTCCAGAACGCTGCAGCCAGAGTCCTCACAAGAACCAAAAATTTCGACCATATTAGTCCAGTTTTATCAAACCTGCAGTGGTTACCAGTTAAATTTCGCATTGATTATAAAACTATATTACTGACATATAAATCTCTAAATGGACTCGCCCCTCAGTACCTGAGTGAGCTCCTCTCCCACTATGAACCATCACGCCTACTTAGATCACTAGGCGCTGGCTTATTACTTGTACCTAGAATTAATAAAGCTCCATCAAGGGGGAGAGCTTTCTCATACAAAGCCCCCCACCTCTGGAATAATCTTCCTGTTAATGTTCGGGAGTCAGACACAGCCTCAATCTTTAAGTCTAGGCTAAAAACTTACTTATACAGTCAAGCATTTGGTGATTAGTCTTCCCTGTCAGGTCTAGACCTGCTGGAGTGTCCACTGCTCTGTTTTACTGTAATCTGTGGTCAGCCACTCTTTACAGAACTGACTCTGTGTTTTTATTTCCTTTCTCTGCCGAGCTGATCAGCTGCCCATCCTATGCGTCTGATGCAGTTGCCTCTTCTGCCTTGATTGGTGCCGATGCTCACCAGCCTTCTGGACCGGTTTGACCACCAATGAGCTTCTTGCTGTGCAGTCCTCACTCTCAGATCTTTTCTTTTCCCACTTTACTATAATACTTCATACTAATAATGTTTGCTATCCGGTGTCAACCTTAGGAGGATGGGTTCCTCTTCTGAGTCTTGGTTCCTCTCAAGGTTTCTTCCTCTTTTAGGGAGTTTTTCCTTGCCACCGTCGCCGCTGGTTTGCTCATGGGGGTTCGGACCCGGATTTTCTTTTATTTTCTTTTCTTTTCTCTTCTCTCTGTAATACTGATTGTTTTGTAAAGCTGCTTTGTGACAACACCTGTTGTAAAAGGCGCTATATAAATAAATTTTGCTTGCTTGCCTGCTTATCTGAATCAGATTACTGAAGCTATGTGATGGACGTTCCTGCCTCGAATGCTCCTCAATAATCTCTTTTTCCAATAATAAAACCAACAGTACATAAAATACTTAGAGTAATTGGTATTAGGACACGTGGAAAACGGCACAAACCCACTGCTGGACCCCCTGCAGATTGCATAAGAGGCCAGCCTCACCATCTTCAAGAAGGCAGTAGAGTTCTTTACATTCCTGGGAACAACAAGCACCAGGGACTTCATGTGAAACATCCACTCCGTCACAAAAAAGCTCAGCAGTGGATGAGCTCTGCTGAGTTTCCTGCAGCTGAAGACATTCACCCTGCAAGAGCTGCTGGATCAGTTCTATACAACCTTTATAGTCTGTTTATCACAGCCTGCTTCTGCTCTGACATCCACAATCCAAAATGCATCATCAGGTTTGATGAAAGAACACTGGCATTACTCATCCTGCTTTATCTGCACACCTCCAGAACCAGGAATCGTGCAGAGAAAACCAAATGTTACAGTATTACTGTGGTAGAACCCAGGTGTTCATGTCCATGTTCTGATCGTAAAGCTACAGCACTGATATTGTGTCTGAGGAATGTGTGGGATGTCACTCCAGCATTGATAATGATGCCTTCTTCAGTGGTCGATAACCTGATGATCATCTCATTTGCAGTGATGGAAATCCCCCCAAACTCTCACAGCTGTCTCAGTCTCAGGGGGTTTGGGTGGGTTTGTGATGTGAAACTCAGATTTGCATGAGCAGAATGGCTGATGAAGATCAGAGCAGCACTGTGGAGCTGCTGCAACTTGAGTCCATCCATGCATCCATCCATCCATCCATTTTCCAAGCTGCTTCTCCATCAGGGTCGCGGGTGCAATAGCTGCTGAACTTGAAAAGTTTTGTTCTCTTTCGATTTGTTTCTCCTGTAAAGGGCCCTGACAGTCAGTTTGAGAGGGGTATGATGACAAACCTTTTGGTGTTTCATTCAGTCTTGTGAAAGAATGGGTTGTTCTGAAGAGCTCACTAGATTCTAGCATGGTACCGTAATAGGATGCCACTGCTGTAACATGTAACAGTGAAATTTCTTCCCTGCCAGATATTCCATGATCACATTTGAGTGGAATTATTGAAAAGTGGAAGCGTTTGGGAATCACAGCACCTCAGTCATGAAATGGACCATGTAAAGTTACAGAGTGGGTCACCAAGTTCTGAGGAGCACAGAGCATAAAAGTCTCCAGTGCTTTGCTGATCAATACCTACAGAGTTCAAACCTCCTCTGGCATCAGTATTAGCACAGAAATTGCACCGGGAGCTTCATGGCAGGGTTTCCATGGTCAAGCGGCTGCATGCAAGTCTTACGTTGCCAAACGTCGGGTGGAGTGTAGGAAAGCGCCGCCACTGCACTCTGGAGCAGTGGTCACTCCACAAAATACAATTCCAATCAGCTTCTCTATCCACCAGTCTGATGGACGAGTCTGGGTCTGGCTAATTCCAGGAGAATGTTACCTGCCCGAGTGCACTGTGCCAGCTGTAAAGTTTGGTGGAGGAGGGATGATGATATGGGGCTGTTTTTTCAGGGGTTGGTCTTCATCAGGTTTGATGAAAGAACACTGGCATTACCTATCCTGCTTTATCTGCACACCTCCAGAACCAGGAAGCGTGCAGAGAAAACCAAATGTTACAGTATTACTGTGGTAGAACCCAGGTGTTCATGTCCATGTTCTGATCGTAAAGCTACAGCACTGATATAGTATCTGAGGAATGTGTGGGATGTCGCTCCTGGATCAATAATGATGCCTTCTTCAGTGGCCGATAACCTGATGATCATCTCATTTGCAATGATGGAAGTCCCCCCCAAACTCTCACAGCTGTCTCAATCTCAGGGGTTTGGGTGGGTTTGTGATTTGAAACTCAGATTTGCATGAGCAGAACGGCTGATGAAGATCAGAGCAGCACTGTGGAGCTGCTGCAACTTGAGTCCATCTATCCATCCATCCATCCATCCATTTTCCAAGCCGCTTCTCCGTCAGGGTTGCGGGTACAACTTCAGTCTTATTTCTTTTAAGTGATATCTTCTACATGCTCTAATCTTATGCAAGTTACTAGCTTGATCTGGTTAAATGAGTTACTAGTTAAAAATAATGTGCTATATTCAGCTTTACTGCTATCAAAACAACTCCTGTCAGCATAAAGGCATTCAGTAAAATTGCAGTGTGGTAATTTACTAATTTGAATGCAGACACACAGCAATACGTCTACATTTAGCCCAAGATTTTACATGGCTGTCATTATAAGAACATACCTGGCCCTCTAAGAGTTGCAAAGGCCCAGCCTAAGCCTGAGCCGACGGCCACCAGCAGATGGCAATGGCGGACGAGGTGCCACAAATTCAGGGAATTCCATTTCCCAGAAGCCCTCAGGCTAATTAGGCCCAACCTGGCACACCTGTGGACTCCTCTAATTAAGGCCTTGGTAAGCAGCAGCCCTTTGTAGAGGGGTGACCGTTACGGTACTTAAACCAGGTGGGTATTTCGACCAAAAGGAAAGGCACAAGAAAAGAAAAGGAAAAGATTCCTGTTAGAATCACAGAGGAAGTGCCTTTCGTATTCTGATTATATATATTTTTTCACTTTATCTCAGCCTTTGTTTGAGCTGCTTTCACTCAGTTCACACTCCATCAACTAATATTCATTTAAGACCCTTTTTCATGGGCTATCCTCTCTCCACTTGGGTCTGCCTCCCTGCCATCCCGTAACGAGAGCAGCTTTCATCTTAACTTCAAATAATAAGACAGGAGCGTTAAAGTGTTAAATGTTAAATATTAGAGAGATAACATGATTCTGAGTCTGGTTCAGTTTACCTGGTAGAGACGCCCTTGTGGATGGCTCTGCATGTGTTATATATTTTAAGAGGTAACTCACTTTTAAGTCTGAGTCAGGGTACTCATTTGACGCCCCCTTGTGGACAGTCCTGTGTACGTTATATATCTCAAGAGGTAACTTAATTCCAGGTTATACAGAGGAAGCTACTGTTTTCTGGATTTACTGCTGGTAAGAATCCAGTCCTACAAAACTGGATCACACCTGAACTTCAGTTTCAATCATTTTGGGCTGTTAATTTACTTAATATAGAAACTTAAATGTACTGTTGCACGACTTAACCCATGACTGTTGAAACTTGGAGACTTTTGTGTTACGTATTTTCCTGCACTTCCTCCTCTATTTAATTTTGTCTGATGATTGTACCTGTGATCACTTTTGCTCTTTATTTTTGTTTAGGTTGTCTGTGGCTCCCTGTCCTCCTGTTGTTTATTGTTTTGTGAAACAATAAAAAATTATTGATCGCAAATCAACTTAATTCTGTGTCTGGGTCAGTGTAACTGGTTAACACCCACTTGTGGACAGTTCTGTGTACGTTGTGTAAATAATTCCAGATCAAACTGAAACAGTGAAGTTTGTAAAAGGTCTTATTTTGCAGTCCTGAATGAAGTGAAGTTGAGGATTAGAAGATCTGAGCTGGAGCTGTAAGATGATGCAGGAGCTGGCTGAGTGACACCTGGACACAACAGAGAGAGGGAGAGGAGTAACAGAGTATCACTGTCCAGCAAGTCACTTTATGGATGTCCTTGAAAGGTTTTGAGTAAAAGCTTTTCTTCATGCCATCCTGCAGAGTTTCAACACTGAGCTCCAAACAGTTTTCACTTCTGACGTTTTTCATTTTGTCCATTTCAGGTTTTAATTGACTTTTAAATATAGAGTTCAGTTTATCTGCTCACTGAACATTAATATCAGCGTCACTGTTTTGGTTCTCTAAACTAGTCGTATTCGGTTCTGTCAGTTGTTCTGAAGTTCTTTCACTTCCATTTTCAGACTTTATGTTCATAAAGATAAACAACAGTTCTGTTAGAAAAGCAGCAGCTCATTAAAACTAATTTCACTGTTTACATACATACATTTTACTGTAATAAATAATTACACTGTAAAAAACACTTTTCTGAATTCAACCTAAAAATGACTTAATGTGGCAACAGTGTAACTGTTTTTAAATACAAGAAAATCATTGAATAAAACAGCAAAATTGTGCAAAAGAAAATTTAAGATTAGATTAAAAGTGATATTTTACCTCAAATCTTAAACATATCAAACCAACTTCTACCCTGTTTCACTTTTTTACAGTATAAAAACTATAAAATTAGTAAATTGATAAAATTTAAACTGGAAATTGTAGAATTTCAATAACAGAAGAAAAGTAAATTATGAAAAATATTCGTAAAGTATTTAGAGAATATATTTAAAACGATATGTACAAGCAAAAAGTAACTTATTTAGAGAATATTCTAAAACAATACTCTGGCATACAATATATCCACATTTCAGTTATTTAAAATAAAATTATGATTTTTAAGAATAAAATAAATTACAGAAAATTTACTGTATTCTAATTAAAATAAGTTAAAGTGGATAAATAGAAAGAATTATTTAAACATATAAGGCATTCTAATGTTAAATTATATTTTATTTAAGAAAGCTAAATGAAATTTTCATATCTTAAATTTTTTATTCATATTCATGAATTTATTTTGGATCCTGAACTAAATTCTTTATTATAAAGGGAATAAAAATTCAACAGAGAGTTTAGTTCCTCCACCGAAAATGTACAAAACTCACTGAGTGTCTGTACAAAAACCTCCTGCAAAAAAAAAAAGTCCTGCAGTTCTGGTTCGGATGGTGATCTTTGTGCTGCAGCATTTTTGAGAAACCAGGTTGGATCCCTTTTAAAGGTCAGTAAAATCTGTAGGTTTCTATAATGGACTAAATGTGTGGGGATATGAAGGGCCTCTGGGTGAGAGCAGATGAAGGACAGTAAGGTCGGTCAGTAGAAGAGGTTTTGCATGATCACAGCTCCACACTCTTTAAGAGCAGCGGGTTCATTACTGGAGACTTCAGTCCTTTCAGAGCCCCTCACAGCACAATGATGACCACTCTGATCCTCCTGCTGACCACACTAGGCTTCTTTCCTCAAGGTCAGATTTTATTTATTTCTACAGTCTGGTGAAGTGCTGAGTCTGGGAACCTGCACTTTCCACATTGACAGTGTTCTCCGACACTTCGGGAGGTTTTATTCATTCTTAGCTTGTTTGTTCTCATTCCTTCAGCATCCCACCAAGAGGTCCAGACTCCTGAGAGAAGTTCTTTAGAACCAGGACAGCCCATCACCTTCAGCTGTGTTGCAGATCGTGGGATCGGTTATTACATGAGTTGGTACCAGATGAAACCTGGAGCAGCTCCTAAACTGCTGATTTACGGATCAAGTAATAGAAGGTCTGGAGTTCCACAGCGATTCAGTGGAACAAACTCTGGATACACCTTTACGATGACCATCAGTGGAGTCCAGCCTGAAGATGCAGGAGAGTATTACTGTATGGGTTATTACAGTGGTCCAGAATTCACACAGTGAAAAAGAGTCGTACAAAAACCTCCGTCAGTCAGACGCAGAGACTCTGCACTGCTGCAGCTGCAGCTACTGAACCACAGTGTTATTGTTATTGAACTATTTATTATCACACTATCATCATTGTTACTACTGTTTTTAGTTGTTTTCATTGAACATTCAGTTCAATTTAAACTCACTCATTGTGACTAATTTATTTTTAGTTATTCATGCTTTTCCTTCCTCTCCTTGGATCACCACCTTATCGTGGTGGAGGGGTTTGCGTGCTTGATGATCTTAGGAGCTATGTTGTCTGGAGCAAAAGCTCCTGGTAGGGTCTCCCATGGCAAACTGGTCCTAGGTGACAGGTCAGACAAAGTGTGATCCATAATAACCCCTATGAAGAAACAAAAACGGGACTTGTGTACCCTGCCCGGAACAGGGTTACCGGGGCCGTGGATCGGGCAGTGTCCGAAGGCGTGGGCCTTGGCGTTCTGATCCTCGGTTGCTGAAACTGGCTTTTGGAACTTGGAACGTTACCTCACTGGCGGGGAAGGAGCCTGAGTTGGTGCGCGAGGTTGAGAGATACCGGCTAGATATAGTCGGGCTCACCTCAACACACAGCTTGGGCTCTGGGTCCAATCTCCTTGAGAGGGGCTGGACTTTATTCTTTTCTGGAGTTGCCCGTGGTGAGAGGCGGCGGGCAGGTGTGGGCTTAATCATAGCCCCTCGACTCGGTGCCTGTATGTTGGGGTTTTCTCCGGTGGACGAGAGGGTAGCTTCCCTACGCCTTCGGGTTGGGGAACGGGTCCTGACTGTTGTCTGTGCTTATGCACCGAACAGCAGTTCAGAGTACCCAGCCTTCTTAGAGTCCTTGGGAAGGGTGCTTTAATATGCTCCTCATGGAGACTCTATTGTCCTACTGGGGGACTTCAACGCTCACGTGGGCAATGACAGTGAGACCTGGAGGGGTGTGATTGGGAGGAATGGCCTCTCTGATCTGAACCCGAGTGGTGTTCAGTTTTTGGACTTCTGCGCAAACCACAGTTTGTCCATCACGAACACCATGTTTGAACACAAGGATGTCCATAAGTGCACATGGCACCAGGACACCCTAGGCCGCAGTTCAATGATTGACTTTGTAGTCGTGTCATCGTACTTGCGGCCATGTGTTTTGGACACTCGGGTAAAGAGAGGAGCTGAGCTGTCAACTGATCACCACCTGGTGGTGAGTTGGATCAGGTGGTAGGGGAAGATGCCGGTCAGACCAGGCAAGCCCAAACGTATAGTTTGGGTTTGCTGGGAACGTCTAGCAGAAGAACCTGTCAGATTGATCTTCAACTCACACCTCCGTCAGAACTTTGACCAGATATCGGGGGAGGTGGGGGACATTGACTCAGAATGGGCCATGTTCCGTTCCTCCATTGCTGAAGCAGCTGACTGTAGCTGTGGCCGTAAGGTAGTTGGTGCCTGTCGGGGCGGTAATCCTCGAACCCGGTGGTGGACACCCCAGGTGAGAGATGCCGTCAAGCTGAAGAAGGAGTCCTACCGGGCATGGTTGGCCTGTGGGACACCAGAGGCAGCTGGCAGGTATCGACAGGCCAAGCGATCTGCGGCTTCAGTTGTCGCCAAGGCAAAAACCCGTGTATGGGAGGAGTTTGGTGAGGCCTTGGAAAGTGACTAAGTCGGCTCCGAAAAGATTCTGGCAAACCGTCAGGCGACTCAGAAGGGGAAAGCAGTGTGCCACTAGCACTGTATATAGTGGAGATGGTGTGCTGCTGACTTCGACTGAAGACGTCGTTGGGCGGTGGAAGGAATACTTTGAGGACCTTCTCAATCCCACCGACATGTTCTCCAGTGAGGAGGCTGAGTCTGGGTACATGGGAATAGGCTTGTCCATTACTGAGGCCGAAGTCGCTAAGGTAGTTAAGAAGCTCCTTGGTGGCAAGGCTCCAGGGGTGGATGAGATCCGCCCTGAGTTCCTCAAGGCTCTGGATGTTGTGGGGCTGTCTTGGCTGACACGCCTTTTCAACATTGCGTGGACATCGGGGGCGGTGCCACTGGATTGGCAGACTGGGGTGGTGGTGCCTCTTTTTAAAAAAGGGGACCGGAGAGTGTGTTCCAACTACAGGGGAATCACACTCCTCAGCCTCCCTGGCAAGGTCTATGCAGGGGTACTGGAGAAGAGAGTCCGGCTTATAGTCGAACCTCGGATCCAGGAGGAACAGTGCGGGTTCCGCCCTGGTCGTGGAATACTGGACCAACTCTTCACCCTCTCCAGGGTTCTGGAGGGTTCATGGGAGTTTGCCCAATCAGTCCACATGTGCTTTGTGGATCTGGAGAAGGCATTCGACTGTGTTCCCCGGGGTATTCTGTGGGAGGTGCTTCGGGAGTACGGGGTACATGGCTCTTTGCTACGAGCCATTCAGGCCCTGTACAAACAAAGCTGGAGTTTGGTTCGCATAGCCGGCAGTAAGTCAGACTCGTTCCCAGTGAGAGTTGGACTCCGTCAGGGCTGCCCTTTGTCACCGATTCTATTCATAATTTTTATGGATAGAATTTCTAGGCGCAGTCAAGGGATGGAGGGTGTCCGGTTTGGTGACCTCAGGGTCACATTGCTGCTGTTTGCAGATGATGTGGTCCTATTGGGGACATCAGGCCGCAAACTTCAGCTTTCGCTGGATCGGTTTGCAGCCGAGTGTGAAGCGGCTGGGATGAGAATCAGTACCTCTAAATCTGAGACCATGGTTCTCAGGCCGAAAAGGGTGGAGAGCCCTCTCTGGGTCGGGGATAGGCTCTTGCCTCAAGTGGAGGAGTTCAAGTATCTCGGGGTCTTGTTCACGAGTGATGGTACAAGGGAGCAGGAGATTGACAGGCGGATTGGTGCTGGGTCAGCAGTGATGCGGGCTCTTTACCAGTCTGTTGTGGTAAAGAAAGAGCTGAGCCATAAGGCAAGGCTCTCAATTTACCGGTCGATCTACGTTCCCACCCTCACCTATGGTCATGAGCTTTGGGTAATGACCAAAAGAATAAGATCGCGAATACAAGCGGCCGAAATGAGTTTCCTCCGCAGAGTGTCTGGACTCTCCCTTAGAGATAGGCTGAGAAGTTCAGTCATCCGGGAGGGACTCGGAGTAGAGCCGCTGCTTCTTCACGTCGAGAGGAGCCAGCTGAGGTGGTTCGGGCATCTGGTTAGGATGCCTCCTGGACGCCTCCCTCGGGAGGTGTCACAGGCGAGTCCACCTGGGAGGAGACCCCGGGGAAGACCCAGGACACGCTGGCGCGACTATATCGCCCAGCTGGCCTGGGAGCGCCTCGGAATCCCCCTTGGAGAGCTGGTGGAAGTGGCTGGGGAAAGGGAGGTCTGGGCTTCATTGCTTAGGATGCTTTTTAGTGCTGCAGACTTGGTGTTTGCACATACAGTTCGAGGCCCACTTAAATTGTCGCAAGAGCAGTGGACTTCCAAAGGTGATAACGCCACTTCACATGGTAACTTACTGGATTATGTCAGTTCATTCCGTGAGCGCTTGCATCACGTGTGCAAGTTGGCTCATGCCTCCCTGACTTCTGCTCAGACAAAAATGAAAACGCTTTTTGATAACAAAGCAGTTTCTCATTCATTCCAACAAGGTGATAAGGTGCTTTCTTTGTTGCCTGTTTCTGGCTCTGCTTTAGAAGCTCGTTTTTCTGGCCCTTATGAAGTTCGTGGTAAACTCAGTGAGTCTGACTATGTCATTAGCACCCCTGACAGAAAACGTAAGACTAGAGTGTGCCATATTAATATGCTCAAGCCTTATGTTAGTAGGGTGGAGGACATCCCAGAGTCAAAACCCACTGTCACCCCTCTTGCTACACTCTGTGTTGTCGTCTACAGATGGTTCAGACGTTGATGAGGATGGTCTAGGCATGCGTAGCATTCCTGTGGCTGGTGCTCGTTTGCAAAATTGAGATTTTGGCAGATCTGGATTCGCTTTTCTCATTTATCAGAAGATTTTCGTAGAGATATTATTGAGTTGATTCAGTTTTATCCTGCTTTATTTTCTGATATACCCTCACGCACTGATGTTTTGTCACATGATATAGATGTGGGACAAAGTGTTCCAATAAAGCAACATCTATATCGTGTACATCCTGTTAAACGACACCAAATGAGCAGAGAGGTTGATTACCTCCTTGATAATGGTTTGGCTGTTCCAAGTTGCAGTGCATGGAGTTCTCCTTGCCTTCTTGTGCCAAAGCCAGATGGCACTGTTCGATTTTGCACTGATTACCGGAAAGTCAATGCCGTCACAAAACCAGACTCATTTCCTCTACCTCGAATGGAGGATTGTGTTGACAAGGTGGGGTCTGCTTTTTATGTGTCTAAGTTAGATCTGCTTAAAGGCTACTGGCAGGTACCTTTGACCCCTCGTGCAGCTGAAGTGTCTGCCTTTGTTACACCAGACAGTTTTCTGCAGTATACTGTCATGGCATTTGGACTTCGAAATGCCCCAGCCACATTTCAACGACTCATGAGTCGGGTGTTGATGGGAGTTTCTGACTGTGAGGTTTATTTAGATATCGTGGTTCATTCATCTAGCTGGTTTGAGCATTTAAAGACTCTTCATACCGTATTTAATAGACTACATCAAGCGTCTTTGACTCTAAACCTTGCAAAGTGTGAGTTTGGTAAGGCTAGTTACTTACCTAGGGAAGCAGGTTGGCCAAGGGCAAGTTTGTCCTGTTGCTGCAAAAGTGCAGGCTATTCTGGATTTTCCTGTGCCACGCACCAAGCGGGAACTCAGGAGGTTCCTTGGGGTAGTGGGGTACTATCGTGGCTTCTGCAGAAATTTTTCAGATGTCGTTTTACCCTTGACAAACTTACTTCGTTCCTCCTGTGAATTTGTATGGTCCACGTCCTGTCAAACCTCATTTGAGTCGGTGAAAATGTTGCTCTGTAATGCTCCTGTGCTTTCTGCTCCAGATTTCTCACATCCTTTCAAGTTGGAAGTGGATGCCAGTGCAACGGGTGCTGGTGCGGTCCGACTACAAGAGGATTCGAGTGGTATTGACCATCCTGTGTGCTATTATTCGAAGAAGTTTGTAAAACATCAGCTTAACTATAGCACAATTGAGAAGGAGGCCCGGGCCTTACTGCTGGCTTTACAGCATTTTGAGGTGTACGTGGGGTCTAGTCCATTGCCCCTTGTGGTGTTTACTGACCATAACCCGTTGGTTTTTCTTTCTCGGATGAGAAATTCAAATCAGCGCATTATGAGATGGGCATTAATTGTTCAAGAGTATAACCTTGAAATTTGCCATAAAAAGGGTTCCGACAATGTTCTGGCAGATGCTCTTTCTCGAGTTTAATGTGTTATGTTTGAATCACATGGTATGTTGATTTTTGGTGGTGGGGGTGTTACGTTCTGTGTCTTGTAGGTCTGTTTGTTTTGTTTCAGGTCAGGTGTTTTGGTGGTGATTGGCTGCTCTGCTAAATTGGTTGCTTGTTGCTCCGCCCAGTTGTGCAGTTTCTATTGGCTGGATCTGATGGCGGGAAAATTCAAAAGGGCCCTTTGTCTTGCAGTCGGCGAGCTGCACAGATTCTTTTTCCTGTCGAGCTGACGTGTGGTGCTCCAGTGGATGCCCACCAGCACAGACCAAATTTCTTATGATGTTTGTTTAGTAGCAGGATTCTTAGGGGTGACCTGCCTTTTTTTTTTTTTTTTTGGGATTTTGCCTCTGTTTTTTGGAAAAGAGTAGGCAGGGTAGTTTCCTTGTAATTTATTTTCTATTGGTTTGGTTTCAGGGTAAGTTAAACATCTCTTTCTTTTAGGTGATTTGTTTGTTTTGGCCTGGGGTCATCCTGAAGCTTTTAAAATCCTGCTATTTTTGGTTATTTGTTTCAGAAATCGGTGAATCTCGAGAACTGTTCAGAATAATAAAACAATCTGCTCTACTTATTTTTTTGTGTTTTGTTTGGTCTGAGGCTGAGTGGGCACTCACGCAAACCTTTTGTGCGTCCTACATCTAGAGGACGTAACACCAGAATATGGACAATGTACAAAGTATATAAAAAACAGAGAATCCTGCAACCTAAAATGTACTAAGAAAAGAAATTATGCAACAAATTTACTTTAAATCAAAACAAAAAAAAACAAAAAGGAAAACAAGTCAATAAACCCCAAAGAAATATAAGCAAGAAATAAATAACAAGAAACACAGTAAAGCCCTTTTAAAGAAAGAAAATAAACAAAAATATAATGAACTCAGAAAGAACCGATGAGTTGAACAAGCTTGGCGTACAATCCCCGCAGAAAGCAGGACGGGCTCAGAACAGAGGGAGCACCGGCATGTAGCACCGCCAAGCAAGCAGCGATAGAGGAAGAAACAAAGCAGCAAGCACGGAGATGGAAAGCTTGCAAAGGTACAACGGCAGAAACAAAACAGCAGAAGCCAACACCAATTAACTATCCGTTTATCCAGAGCCAGGCACAGGAGAGCAAAGGCTAATTCAGACGCTTCAGACCGTGCAAACGTAGATGTCAATAAGCACCTGCTTCGGGCAATAGTGAGCTGACGACACCAACACCAATCCTGCAGTCTATTGGCCCAATGCCAGTTGCAGCCACAGGCAACCGAACACAAGTTCACAACCCAGAAGCCAACGGGAGGGAAATGAGCAGTGGCAACAGTCATTCACACAGCGCCCCCCATGGCTGTACGCAGACTCTTTTATAGTCCCACAGAGAGCCCTGATTGTTCTCACTAATTAACACAAGGAACGGCCAACAAAAAAAGGCACACAAGTGCAACTGAAAGCATACTGCTACATGTGTATGTAAGCCCTGTGTTTGCCCCTTGTGTTGGCCAGTCTTTGTATGAATGTATTGGTCTTTTGTTTGATGTGTTCATTCTGGTTTTTGTCATGTCTGTCCCCCGATCTGTCCGTATCGGCTACATGAACCTGGACTGTTTTGACCATGACCCTGGATTTGCACCTAATAAATCTCGCTTATCTCAGCGTATGCGTCCGCCTCCTCGCTCCCCCTTACAGAAAGACTGGCCACCAGAGGACGCAGCAGGTAAGCGAGACTCCGCATTTCTGCACCTTCAACGGTTTGGGTTACGTGGACAACTGGTCCTCGTTTTGGGAGCAGCCAGCGCTCTACCGGAGGGATGGGCTTCACCCTAGTCGTCTGGGATCTATTGTCCTCTCATGGAACATCGAGATGGCCATCCACTGACTTCAAAGCGAAGGCCACATAAGTAGCACCAAAAATAGAAACGTTACTGCTAGAAATAAGTCAAATGATAGCACCTCTACAAATGCTTATTCTTTAAATACATTTGAGACTGTGTTTGTTCCCCGAATAAAACAAAGCATCAAAAAGCCTTGAAAAGTTTGCTCTAGTAACCTCATTCATATCAGACCAGTTACATCAGTTTCCAAAGACCGCACCTTTGGTCTAAAACTAGGACTGCTTAACATAAGATCCCTTACATCTAAAACCATTATTGTAAATGAAATTATTACAGATCACTATTTCGATTCTCTGTGCCTCACAGAAACGTGGATTAGACCCGATGAATACCTTAGTGTAAACGAAGCCACTTCCACAGGCTACAGCTATGCACATAGCCCTCGTTTAAGCGGCCATTCATACTAAAACTTTAGGCGTGAGCCAGAAAGTAGGATATAGATTCTCTTCTCTTGAAGTTCTTTTACTGAGTATACTCGATCAAGGAACAAATAAAAACTCATTTTTATTAATTACAATTTACAGGCCGCCCAGTCCGTATTCTCAGTTCTTACAGGAATTTATATCAAACTTAATAACGTTTTCAAGTAAAATAATAATTGTCGGAGATTTTAATATCCACATTGACAATCCTCACGACGCACTAAGTAAGGCATTCATATCTATCATAGACTCCATGGGTTTCACCCAAATTATAAAAGGGCCCACACACTACCTCAACCACACTCTAGACTTAATACTGACCTCTGGTGTGGACATAGATAACTTAGCCATTCTCCCTCAGAGCACAGCCTTCTCAGACCATTACTTAATCTCATATGAAATCCAGTTTAGTGGTAATGTGCGTTCATCACCATGTTATCAGGTTAAGAGGACTATAACTTCCTCCACAGCTGGCAGCTTTATCAGAAACCTTCCTCATTTATCAGGTCCTGGCAACTGTCCATCTAACCCTACTGAGTTAGATATTATGACCAAATTCCTAGAGGATACTTTTCAATCTACCCTAGATAGTGTGGCTCCATTAAAAAATAAAATAGTACTTGCCCCTTGGTATAACACTCGAGCTTTAAAACAGACTGCCAGACAACTAGAGTGAAAATGGCGTCTGACTAAATTAGAAGAATTCCAGTCCGCCTGGAAGGAGAGCCTTATAGACTATAGAAGACCTCTTACTGCAGCATGCTCAGCCTCTCTCTCTTCTCTCATAGAAAACAATAAGAACAATTCTAGATTACTATTTAGCACAATTTCTAAAATAACAGAACAAAAAAAGTCACTGAACCCCAAATGCCATCAGCCTATAGCAGCAATGATTTTATGAATTTCTTTAGTGATAAAATAAAAAAAAATTAGATAGAAAATTCTGAACATACAGTTAAACTCCACAAACCTGCTGTCTTCTAATGCCAGTCTAGACCCTGGGAATGTTACAGTCACTGCAGAGAGGCTGGAATCGTTTACATTACTTCAAGAAAATGAACTAGTTAAAATAGTTTCTTCTGCAAAATCATCTACCTGTATTTTGGACCCAATTCCTACAGGTCTACTCAAGGAAATCTTACCAGTAATAGCCAAGCCTATTCTGTCAATAATAAACTTCTCTCTTATCCTTGGATACATCCTAAAAACTTTTAAACTTGCAGTAATTAGACCGCTGATTAAGAAAGCTAACTTCAATCCCTGTGAACTATCAAACTACAGACCTATCTTGAATCTCCCCTTTATATCAAAGATCCTGAAAAAAATTGGTAGCAAAACAATTAAGCTCTTATTTGCATAGGAATAATCTACATGAAAAATTTCAGTCTGGTTTTAGGCCACATCACAACACAGAAACAGCACTAGTAAAAATTATAAATGATCTATCATTCTCTGACAAAGCAAATGTGTCTTTGCTAGTCCACCTTGACCTTAGTGCAGCATGTGACACAATAGACCACTCTATCTTACTAGATAGACTAGAAAACCTTGTAGGGGTAACAGGAACAGCTCTTTCCTGGTTCAGGTCCTACCTCACTAATCAATATCAGTTCGTTAATATAAAGGGCGAATCATCTGTCCTTGTAAAAGTAAAGTATGGTGTTTCACAAGGCTCTGTTTTAGGACCTATATTATTCACAATATCATTATCACAATAACATTATCAGTTTCTACCACAATTTCCACTGCTATGCCGATGACAGTCAGTTATATACAGTTATCAGTTATATGCTCAAAAAAATAAAGGGAACACTCAATTAACACATCCTAGATCTGAATGAATGAAATATTCTCATTGAATACTTTGTTCTGTACAAAGTTGAATGTGCTGACAACAAAATCACACAAAAATCATCAATGGAAATCAAATTTATTAACCAATGGAGGCCTGGATTTGGAGTCACACACAAAATTGAAGTGGAAAAACACACGACAGGCTGATCCAACTTTGATGTAATGTCCTTAAAACAAGTCAAAATGAGGCTCAGTATTGTGTGTGGCCTCCACATGCCTGTCTGACCTCCCTACCATGCCTGGGCATGCTCCTGATGAGGTGGCAGATGGTCTCCTGAGGGATCTCCTCCCAGACCTGGACTAAAGCATCCGCCAACTCCTGGACAGTCTGTGGTGCAACGTGGTGTTGGTGGATGGAGCGAGACATGATGTCCCAGATGTGCTCAATCGGATTCAGGTCTGGGGAACAGGCGGGCCAGTCCATAGCTTCAATGCCTTCATCTTGCAGGAACTACTGACACACTCCAGCCACATGAGGTCTAGCATTGTCCTGCATTAGGAGGAACCCAGGGCCAACCGCACCAGCATATGGTCTCACAAGGGGTCTGAGGATCTCATCTCGGTACCTAATGGCAGTCAGGCTACCTCTGGTGAGCACATGGAGGGCTGTGCGGCTGAAGGATGTTGCAGGCAGCAGATCGCTCTCCACAGCGTCTCCAGACTCTGTCACGTCTGTCACATGTGCTCAGTGTGAACCTGCTTTCATTTGTAAAGAGCACAGGGTGCCACTGGCGAATTTGCCAATCCTGGTGTTCTCTGGCAAATGCCAAGCATCCTGCACGGTGCTGTGAGCACAACCCCATCTGTGGACGTCGGGCCCTCATACCATCCTCATGGAGTCGGTTTCTAACCGTTGGTGCAGACACATGCACATTTGTGGCCTGCTGGAGGTCATTTTGCAGGGCTCTGGCATTGCTCCTCCTATTCCTCCTTGCACAAAGGCGGAGGTAGTGGTCCTGCTGCTGGGTTGTTGCCCTCCTACAGCCTCCTCCACGTCTTCTGGCCTGTCTCCTGGTAGCGCCTCCAGCCTCTGGACACTACGCTGACAGACACAGCAAACCTTCTTGCCACAGCTCGCATTGATGTGCCATCCTGGATGAGTTGCCATCCTGGATGAGTTGCACTACCTGAGCCACTTGTATGGGTTGTAGAGTCCGTCTCATGCTACCACGAGTGTGAAAGCACCACCAACATTCAAAATTGACCAAAACATCAGCCAGAAAGCATAGGTACTGAGAAGTGGTCTGTGGTTCCCACCTGCAGAACCACTCCTTTATTGAGTGTGTCTTGCTAATTGCCAATAATTTCCACCTGTTGTCTATTCCATTTGCACAACAGCATGGGAAATTGATTGTCAATCAGTGTTGCTTCCTAAGTGGATAGTCTGATTTCACAGAAGTTTGATTTACTTGGAGTTATACCAACACCAACATAATAAAAGTTGACTTATGGTCCTGCTAATTGCTGGCAAGAAGGAGGGGTGATGTCCTGAGGATCCTGAAATCTCAGTCATGCTAGTGTTAAGAGAACCTCGTCATGCCTCTGATACATACCGCTAGTGAGTACAACATGCGTCTTCAGTGCACGGTACACACACCTCTTCCATTCTCATTTGCACCCAACTGGAACACCAAAGGGACTACCTAGGAGTAGCCTTGTGTCACGGTTGGCCCCTCCCAGTCCTGTCCATGTGTTTCGTGTCTTGTAACTCCGCCCCTGATTGTGTGTTTGCCCCTTGTGTTTGCCAGTCTTTGTATGAATGTATTGGTCTTTGTTTGATGTGTTCATTCTGGTTTTTGTCATGTCTGTCCTCCGATCTGTCCGTATGGGCTACATGAACCTGGACTGTTTTGACCACGACCCTGGATTTGCACCTAATAAATCTCGCTTATCTCAGCATATGCGTCCGCCTTCTCGCTCCCCCTTACACCTTGCATCCACCTGGGACACCATATTAATCCCCAGCAACAAGCAGGAAACAAGCAGGAAAAACTCCCTAAGAGTAAGAGGAAGAAACCTTGAGAGGAACCAAGACTCAAATAGGGAACCCATCCTCCTCTGTTCGCCCCCCCAATGAACAGCCTGAGCACCTGCTGGGACTGCTGGGATAGGCTCCAACACCACCTGCGAACCAGAAGGAGAAGCAGCTTAGAATATGTATGTAGAAGATGCAATATGAAGAGGATAAGATTTTACCATTAAAATGCATACAAACACACATTTTCTAAGCTGCTTATGCTTCTCGGTTGCTAGTTCAGAAGGCTGGCGAGCAGTAGCTTAGATAGCAGCAGAGACTCAGAGACAGGTTTAGATATATCTTCACTAAAAGGGAGAGCCAGATGGTAACAAAGTCATAGGGGCTCGCTGAGATGTCAGTGTCCCTCCACTACACCATCAGCAAACCTGAGTGAATGGATTAGCTGACATTTGATGAGGTTGGCGAGAGGTCCTAAAAGATTCTAACAAATCAATGGAAGATCTGATTGTATCATGCTGTCATAATGTCTACTTTGTTGACCATTTTAGAGACCTGAATGAGTCTACAGCAGAATAGATGAGCTGAGTGGGATTCCATCTGTGCAAGGAATTCAAGTTGAAGTAATAGAAGTAGTATGGATAGAATACTCCAGGTTGACATGGTAGAACAGGTTAAATGGACAAAAGTAAGAAAAATTTATTAGATATTAGTACCACTTCAAAACATGAACAATATAGTACCACAGGAAATATATACTACCAGCGGAAGTGAATGAGTAGGTTTAAGGTAATACTTTGAGCCTACCCACTGGTTGCAATCATCCTGCATGATAGGAATTGGGTGAAGAGATATACCTGACCAAGATCAGACTACAGGTCACTAACTAACCTTCACTACATTTAAAAGGAAATGTTCAGAAAGTACAAAAACAACAGAAAACACATTTATGAAATGCCAAATCCAAAATACAACCAGAAACAACCAGCTCACAACCAAGCAATTAAAGTTAACCTGGTCTGAAATAATTGTACTGAACAATAAATAAGTGTACTTTGACTGCACTGATCAGCTGAAAGCAGTTGTATAACGTATTACTACATAACATTCTCTAAACCTTTTATCATAAAGTTAGAATTTATAATATAGAATATATTAATAATATATAGTAAGTTTATAAATATCAGTGTAAACATCTAAAATGAATGACTTTTTGTGAAAACCTGTATATCAAACAAATGTTACAACACTAAGTGAGGTAAACTACACTTACCAGTCAGTAAATTAGTCATTAAACCACTAAGGAATTTGTATCTGTCCAGTAGAGAATATATAAACACACAAAGCTGTTGTCCTCACCACAGCCTGCACAGACACAGGACCTTCACTGTGCTCAGTATCTTCTCTGTTATGCATGGAGTTTATGATGCTTGACTGAATACATAAAACACAAACAAAGTTACACTGCCTGACCTGTTTAAGGCATTTTTTGGTGACTTCATGAACGTTCATGGATAATTTTATTAATGATACATATTTATTTTTGGAAGGGCATGTGGAGCTGGAGAAATATAGATACCTTTACTTTTTAATTTGTCTCGTAGTTCTTTTATTGATACTTTGTTGTAATGTTGTTGTGCTTTCTATCATTTACACAAACAAACCTCTCCATGAGCCGATGTACATATTCATTGCTGCTTTACTTTGCAATTCTCTCTTTGGAACAGCTGCCTTTTATCCTAAATTACTGAGTGATTTACTGTCTGACAAACAAGTTATCACTCATAGAGCCTGTCTGTTTCAGGCCTTTTGCATTTATACATATTTTTCATCAGAGTTTGCCCTGTTAGCAGCTATGGCCTATGACAGATATGTGTCCATATGTAAACCATTACAATATGCAAATCTTGTAAAAATGTCCACTGTTAAAAAGCTCTTATTTTTCTGTTGGTTTGTACCTTCCTGTGAAATTGGCATATCAATAATACTAACATACCGACAGCTGTGTAAATTTAAATTAAACAGAATATACTGTAATAACTATGCAATTGCTAAATTAAGTTGTGGAGATTTAACTGTTGTGAATTCATACGGGCTGTTTGCTTTAAGCATTGTTGTATTTCCTCCAGTGATGTTCATAATCTACTCATATGTTAGAATACTTGAAGTTTGTTTAAAGAACTCAAAAGATTTCAGAAGAAAAGCTCTGCAGACCTGCTTCCCTCATCTTTTCATTTTCACTTGCTTCTCTGTTACCGGATGTTTTGAAGTGATTAACAGTAGATTTGAAGGAAATGTACCTCATTTATTTGCCATGATAATGTCAGCTGAAAATTTGGTTGTTCCTCCTCTACTAAATCCTATTATATATGGGCTGAAACTGCAGGAGATTTGGAATAGGATTAAGAGAATAACTGGGAAGAGAAAGACACATGATTTTGCAGAATGAAATTCTTATTTTGTGTATGAAATAAACATGATGAATATTATGTGGCTGAAAAAAAAGTAGCTTAAAATTAAATTTACCTGACTCAAATGTGTACTTTGGTTCAACATGAATGAAGTATGTTACATAAGCATAAATATTACACGGAAGTACTTAAATAAGTTACTTAATGTCTTTCCATAGCTTTAAGCAAAAGTGAGGACATTGGCACTGTGGCCATTTACTGCTCTACCCACATGGTAGGACACACCCTGAATCTGGTAATCTGGGAAAGATTTAAACACGAGTGTGTCCTTAATCTCTAATGTTTTCATGTCAGATTATTTCTCTATATTCTTATAATCAGTATAAGAAATCAGAAGGAAAGTGACTTAAAAATATTTGAAAAAAAGCTGCATTGACTCAAACAGTTTAGAAGTTTAGTTATTTATAATATAAATACATTTATAAATTACAGCTCTGACTCTGATCTAGATGCTAGATTTAAGTAAACTGTTGCCACACTTGCTCCAGTCTAATGGAAGAAAAACTTGCACACTCATAAAAATCAATGGATGAAAGAAAAAGAGTAGCATTGATGCTTCCATATGAAACAATCTGAGGCCAATTTCTAATCTTCATTTTTAAATAATGTCTAAATAAATAAAGAAAGAAAAAAATGTTTTGTGTATTTTAATATCAAACAAGTAATATGAGAAGTTTCAATCAGGTTTTTGTTCTAACCATAGAATTGAGAAGCATTGGCTCCTGTTGTCAAAGACCTCATGTCTCCACACTAATGCACAAAATCCTTCTATTCTGGTCTTAATGGATCTTAGTGAACTTTTGATACTGTTGATCATAAGATTCTAATCCACCATCTCAAATACTGTTTAGGCCTCTCAGGCACATTTTTAGTTTACTCTTGATTTCACACCACCAGCTCTGGACAATGGCGGTAACCTGGTAATAAAATTCTCTCTCAAGTCCTGGTGTTTTCTTCTTAGTGTCACAGTTTTATTCATGCCAAGACCCTTAACCTGTCCTTAGTCAACCTGGAGGTCCCTGGTCCCATCTCTGCCATTAAAATGCTACTTAGCTTTGAAGGCGCTGCTGCAGGCCTCAGTTTTTACTAAACTAGACTTGTGCATTGCCTACAATACCATTAGTGTGCAGCAGGTTGACAAATGAAAGACAACATTCATTACTCCCCCAGGCCATTATGAGT
This sequence comes from Pygocentrus nattereri, assembly GCF_015220715.1. Lineage (NCBI taxonomy): Eukaryota > Metazoa > Chordata > Actinopteri > Characiformes > Serrasalmidae > Pygocentrus > Pygocentrus nattereri. Next base: position 24,018,992 of record NC_051237.1, on the reverse strand, counting down.
ACCTTGTGACACCCAGCTGTTTTCCAGCGACTGATTGACTAGGAACCTAAATCTCTACTTGTTCATCTACTTTGATGGCATTTTCATTTAAAGCTGCTTGGTAGATGGACATGTAGTCCATGTCCATACTGGAGAACCATCTATATGTGAAGCTGGAAAAATCCCTCTTCCATACTCAGTAGGCCACCTTTCTTGAGCTTGTGGTGTCAAAAGGCTTATGAGCATGCACATGGCTAAGACCAAGGCCATCATGGAATGGCCATGCCCCACCTTCCTTTGCTAAACTCAAAGCTTTCTGTGTTTCACTGATTTCAGGTGGCAAGAGATGTTTTTCGGCTGATTCAATTTTGTCTTGTTGTTTTGGCCACAGTTAAGCAACATTAAGGCTGATGCTCTCTTAAGACAGTGGGATGTCAGACCCCATCATTCCAAAACACAATCCAGGAGGCACTTCAGGCTGAACTGTATCCTGTGGAAGATCTCTAGGTTGTCAGTAAGTCCCATCCTCCCCTAGGGCTTAGGTTCTCAAGTGGGGGCATACCTCCCCTTTTTCTTGCATCCAGGGAGACTAGCACACTTGAGTTTCTGTGGAGGTGCTTCTGGTGGCCAAGTATGGAGAACGAATATATACCTGTGTAACAGTCTGCAAGGTCTGCAGTGGCTGTGAATGATGATATAGTGTATTGGGTAACACATCTTCTATGCTGTAGACTGGGTAATCATTGGGCAAGACTTCTAGACACTACCTTCACCTTCCTGTGTAAGATGATCAAGTTGTAAGTTGCTCTAGATAAGAGCATCTGCCAAATACTGTAAATGAAAGACTCATGGCAAAAGCAGAAACACTCAGTCAGAGGGCAGAGTAATGGCATTGGAAGCAACCACACTTTGTTGGCATGCAGAGCAGCAGTAGTGAAAGTAGCTATACTCTTAGTGAAAGCAGCCACACTCGGTTAGCATGCATAGCAGAGCACTCATTGTGAAAGGAGCCACAGTTGTTTGGTGCACAGGGCAGAGCAGTAGGGGTAAAAGCTCTTAGTTCTTAGGTGGTGAAAGGGCAAAGTAGCAGTGACAAAGGCAAAGTAGCAGTGGTGGAAGCAGCCACATTCATTTTGCATGCAGGGCAGAATAGTAGCATTGGTGGATGAAGCCAAACTTGGCGGGCATGCAGGGCAGACCAGTAGTGGTGAAAGCAGTTATACTCACAGTGAAAGCAGTCATGCTTGGTCAGCATGCAGGGCAGGGTAATGGTGTTCGAGGCAAGACTCGCTCCAAGACTGTGCTCCAAAAGAAGGGTCATTATTATTTTAGATTAGTGACATAAAACACAGACACAGGGAGAAGCAGCAGTCAGACATGAGGATGCTAGCATAACTGTCACCTTGAACTGATGTCATACACACAAACTCAGTGTTCTGCAAGTGTTCTGCAAGTGGACAAATCCTCAGTCCTTCGGAGCAACATCATTTCACAATCACTGATCTTTTGGGGGCTTAAATTTCAAGTGATTCTAATCCACCATCATAACTGAGCAACTGTTTTGTTGCCAACAGGATAATCTATTCCAGACTACCTCCTGCACTGACCAGAGCATCCTTCAGCTGCCTCCACCTATCATAACGCTGTGGAGTCCATCCAGCTTTGAACCTTAACTCCAACCTGGATAGTGGAGGGCTTTGGATGAGACCCTGGCTGATGAAACACGAAGCACACTAAGCAAATACAAATCAGTGACAAATGTTGGTTTGGCAGTATTCCAACCAGTCGGTTTATTATACTAGCTGACCAAACAAGCCACATCTCACAGCTTCATGGTGGTCACTTTACAAACCTTCCTTCTCTTACTACTGCACATCAAGACTGGGTCTAGGGGCTTCCCAGGACAAGGCTGGCCCTCGTAATGAGTCTTTTAAGTCTTGCAAGTAGAATCTGGCCTTACCTAATGTTATCTGACCAGTCTGGTCTGTTGTTTAGGTGAAAACCCAGGTATAAGTCCTCTCTCTCAACGTCCATTCCCTGAATGTTCACTGGTGGAGGGAGGTGATTGCACCTGAGAAAATCAAACACCAAATCTTTGGTTTCCCCTGCTTTGATCAGGAGGTTGTTGCTCAGACCCCAGTCCACAAAGTCCTGTTTTTTTCTGTACTCTTATCTGTAATGAGGACCCTACCATTTTGTAGTGAAAGTCCTCTTCCTTCCTATCTAAAACCCTATAAATTTACATCTTTACCATCCATCTCCCATGACAAAGTTCTTGCCATCCCCACAACCACCTCATCTCCTCCCTCTTCTTCAGTCCGGTGACAGTCCTACTTTAGTTACAAGAGGGATCTGGCCAACTAATGACAGACAGAAGCCACCCTGAACTTCAGCCCAGGTTCTCAAAGTTCTCTCCCCTGGTGCAATGGTGTGAGTGTTTTCTTGGTACACTGTGGGCCTATTAATACCCATCAATTATTGCTTGAATGCCACAGCCTATCTGAGTACTGTTGCTGTCCATGTGCATTCCTTCAAGGTCACAATTCACAATTTTTTATTGACAACTTTAGCACCATGTCACAAAGCAAAAGTCCTTTCAAACTCATTTCATGAACATGACAATAAGTTCAGTATTCTTCAGTGGCCTTCACAGTCACCAGGTCTGAATCCAATAAAACAAATTTGGGATGCAGTATAACGGGAGATACGCAGCATAAAATTGCTGTTAAAAAATTTGCATGATGTAATCTGAAATGACAGAATCTCAAAGGGATGTTTTCAACATCTTGTGGAAGCTATGACATGAAGAACCAAGACTGTTTTGAGAGCAAAGGGAGGCCCTCCACCAGTACGAGTGTAATGTTCCTAATAAAGTGCTCTGTGTGTGTATAAGTAGATTGTAAGGATCATTCCAAGATATTCTGTAACGGTGTTCTAATCCTTAGCACTTGATTTAAAATTGACAAATTTAAAGTAGTGATATATGTAGGGAGAGAAATGTTTTTCCACATAAGAACATTTACCATTTATTTGAATTACATTCAGTGTGATGGACGTATTAATTATTATTAATAATAAAGTATTATTAATTATAAATATCACATGTTAAATGTTAAGATGTTTATTTATCAAACCTGTTTAAATGAAGACCAGAAATGTGTACATGCAAATGATATACACTGCTCAAAAAAATAAAGGGAACACTTAAACAACACAATATAACTCCAAGTAAATCAAACTTCTGTGAAATCAAACTGTCCACTTAGGAAGCAACACTGATTGACAATCAAATTCACATGCTGTTGTGCAAATGGAATAGACAACAGGTGGAAATTATCACCACTGGCACCCTGTGCTCTTCACAGATGAAAGCAGGTTCACACTGAGCACATGTGACAGACGTCTGGAGATGCCGTGGAGAGCGATCTGCTGCCTGCAACATCCTTCAGCATGACCATCATGTTTGGCAGTGGGTCAGTAATGGTGTGGGGTGGCATTTCTTTGGAGGGCCGCACAGCGCTCCATGTGCTCGCCAGAGGTAGCCTGACTGCCATTAGCTACCGAGATGAGATCCTCAGACCCCTTGTGAGACCATATGCTGGTGCAGTTGGCCCTGGGTTCCTCCTAATGCAGGACAATGCTAGACCTCATGTGGCTGGAGTGTGGCAGCAGTTCCTGCAAAATGAAGGCATTGAAGCTATGGACTGGCCCGCCCGTTCCCCAGACCTGAATCCGATTGAGCACATCTGGGACATCATGTCTCGCTCCATCCACCAACGCCATGTTGCACCACAGACTGTCCAGGAGTTGGCGGATGCTTTAGTCCAGGTCTGGGAGGAGATCCCTCAGGAGACCATCTGCCACCTCATCAATAGCATGCCCAGGCATTGTAGGGAGGTCATACAGGCACGTGGAGGCCACACACAACACTGAGCCTCATTTTGACTTGTTTTAAGGACATTACATCAAAGTTGGATCAGCCTGTAGTGTGTTTTTCCACTTTAATTTTGTGTGTGACTCAAATCCAGGCCTCCATTGGTTAATAAATTTGATTTCCATTGATGATTTTTGTGTGATTTTGTTGTTAGCACATTCAACTTTGTAACTTAGTATTCAATGAGAATATTTCATTCATTCAGATCTAGGATTTGTTATTTGAGTGTTCCCTTTATTTTTTTGAGCAGTGTATTTTTCATGAAGTGTAATGTCACGTTACTATATATTTTTATATTTTGGATTTGGTTCTCTAAAGGCTTAATATTATTTGTTGTCATCAGGCTAAAAATTAAAGCCACTTAAGTGTGAAGTATATTCCTATCCTCTTTGTTGTACATTGGTTTGCTCCAAATTGCATTTTGTTACACACAATAAAAATGAACAAATTTTCTGCTTTATTAAATCATGGTTTTTAGAAGTCAAAATAAATGTGACAACAGCACCGCGATTTCACCTTCTTAGCAGAATGCATGAAAAGGTACAAATACACTAATATATTTTTCCTCTCTATATTCAAGAGTAAAAGCTGAAGCAGTACTGCACAGCATTAAACATTCACTACAACATTAATTTATTAATCAAAACTTCTTTGTGATAAAACAATTTTTGTTTTTTAATTTTACATAATTCTATAGGATCAATGCTATGAATGGGCAAACATCATATTTGTGTGTTTTATCTGATCTGATTTCATTTAAAGAATCATTTTTATTTGTGAAGCATTTTTTATCCAAAAAGCAGCTCAAAGTGCTTTATAACCAAGTAGTGAAAGGAAGTAATAAAAGCATAAGAAATGCCAGCACCAAAGATGGTGGGATCATCCTAATAAGGAACAGAATGCCTGGATCCACAGGTTTTTATGAAATAAGACTTTGTGCTTATGTACAGGCTATAAACAAGCCTGTTTGCTGTTTGGCACAGAAAAAAATGACTAGTGAGGAAAAAGGCAGTAAAGCTTTCATAAAATACATAGTACAAAAGTTCAGCAATTCAATCTAAAAAAAGTCTTCGATTTTGAAATCATTTTCTTAATCCTATTCGATATTTCCTGCAGTTTCAGTCCATATATAATGGGATTGAATAAAGGAGGAAAGACAGCATTTTCAACAGACATTAACAAGGAAACGATATGAGGTACATTTCCATCTATTCTGCTGTTAATCACTTCAAAACATCCAGTAACAGAGAAACTGATGAAAATGAAAAGGTGGGGGAAGCAGGTCTGCAGAGCTTTTCTTCTGAACTCTTTTGAGTTCTTTAAACAGACATCAAGTATTCTGGCATATGAGTAGATTATGAACGTCACTGGTGGAAAAACGTTAATGCTTAAAAGAAACAACCCATATGAATTCATTACAGTTAAATCTCCACAACTTAATTTAGCAATTGAGTAATTACTGCAGTATATTCTGGTTAATTTAAATTTACACAGCTGTCGATATGTTAGTATTATTGATATGCCAACTTCACAGGAAGGCACAAACCAACAGAAGAATAAGACCTTTTTGACAGTGGACATTTTTACAAGAGTTGGGTACTGTAATGGTTTACATATGGACACATATCTGTCAAAGGCCATAGCTGATAACAGTACAAATTCTGAAACTCCATATGTATAAATACAAAAGGCCTGAATCATACAAGCTTCACGAGAGATAACTGGTTTTTCAGATAGAAAATCACTCAGTAATTTAGGATAAAAAGCAGCTGTTCCAAAGAGGGAATTGCAAAGTAAAGCAGCAATAAAAACGTACATCGGCTCATGGAGCCGTTTGCTTGTGTAAATGACAGAAATGACAACAACATTGCAAAAAATAATCAGTATATAAACAATCAGAGTAATTAGAAAATAAATATATCTATATTTTTCCAACTCCACATGCCCTTCCAAAGATAAATATGTAACATTAGTAGAAAAATCCATTAATGTCCATGAAGTAATCCATAAATGTGTAAAAACAGATTAGTCCATACAATACGGTTGTGCTCACACCAGTGTTTTTATATATTCAGTCAGGCATCAGAAACACCATGCATATGAGTAAAGATACTAAGTACAGTGAAGGCTGTAGTGAGGACAACAGCTTTGTGTGTCTATATTTATATATTCTCTTCTGGACAGATACATATTCCTTAGTGGTTCAGACTAATTTACAGACTAGTAACAGTTGCATGACCTACATGTATTCACAGAATTTCAAAGCCTATTTCTGAAGAAGCTGGAAAATTTAGTAAAATGCAATAAGAGTAGATATTTGTGATTTGAATTACTTTTAACATTTTGGCTGACCAACTTGATTGTATTTTGTAAATATATATGCATTTTAAATTTGATCTCCAAACAGGTGAAATGAAGGTGAAGAGTTTATAGAATATTCAAGTTACACCATTTTAAAACATTTCATAAGAAGATGGACTGGTAACAGGTGTGGGTGTCATGATTAAGTGTAAAAGAAGCATAAACCAAAGGCTCAGTCTTTGCAAGAAAAGATGGGTAATTTTTCATAATTATTTACCAAACCTCATGAGACAATTATCAGATGGTTAAAAAAAAATATTTCTCAATTCCCTTCCTAGATCAAAGCCTTGTTGTCACAGAAGGGCTTGTGTGGTCTAGGCATCTTCAGAGCTAAATCGTCGGGAGCAATATGCTCCTGTTAGGGTCTCCCAAGGCCAACAGGTCTGGAGTGAAGACCCAGACTAACTCGATCCAAAAACCCTCCATACAAAAACGGACAAAGACAATCATGTACCCTGCCCAGGAGAGGGTCAGCGGGACCTACCCCTGGAGCCAGGCCTGGGGGTAGCACCCCTCAGTAAGTGCCTGCTGGCTGGGCAGCACACATAACACGGCCAGGCATAGCCCAAAGAGGCAATGTGAGGAGACCATGTGGGCCCACCACCCACAAGGCCTGGCATGGGGGAGTGGTGCAGTGCCATTTAGGCAATGGGAGATTGCAGGGGGGCCTTTGGTGGCCTAGGCCCCTGTGGCAGAAACTGGCTCTTGGTATGTAGAATGTAACCTCACTAAGGGAGTAAAGAGCCAGATCTTGTGCAGGAGGTTGAGAGATCCCAACTATATATAGTTGGGCTCACCTCCAGCCACAGTGTTGGCTCTCAAACCAAACTTCTGGATAGGGGTTGGTCCCTCTCCCACTCAGGGGTTGCACATGGTGAGAGGTACCGGGCGGGAGTGGGGATACTCACAAGTATCTGGTGGCCAGGCTGATGGCCATGTAGTTGAAGTTTGTCCTGGTGAATGAGAGGGTTGCATCAATGCAAATTAATATCACAGAGAGGAAAACTCTGACTGTTGTCTGTGCTTATGCACCAAAAAACATGTTGGAATATTTGGCTATCTTGGAGTGAGTGGGTGGGGTTCTGGAACAGGTCCCACCTAAAGACTCCATAGTCTTACTGGGAGACTTCAGTGCTCATGTTGGCGATGACTGGGAGACCAGGAGAGGCATGATTGGGAAGAATGGCCTGCCCGATCTAAACCTGAATGGTGAATTGTTATTGGACTTCTGTGCCAGGCATGGATTGTCCATAATGAAAACCAAGTTTGAACACAAGGATGTTCATAAATGTACATGGTAACAGAGCTCCTTGGGTCAAAGGCCAAGGATCGACTTTGTTGTCCTTTTATCTGACTTGGAACCATATGTTCTGGACACTCAGGTGAAGAGAGGTGCTGAGCTGTCACTGAGGTAGTTGGCAAGCTCTTCAGAGGCAAGGCACCAGGGTGGATGACATGGTTCAGGCTCTGGATATTGTGGGGCTGTCACACGCCTCTGACATGCCGCTACAATATTACATGGACCTCAGGAACAGTACCCTTGGACTGGCAGACCGGTGTGGTGGTCCCTGTTTTTAAGAAAGGGGACAGAAGGGTGTGTGCCAACTATCAGGGTATCACACTGCTCAGCCTCCCTGGGAAAGTCTATGCCAAGGTGCTGGAAAGGAGACTTTGACCCATAGTTGAACCTCAGATTGAGGAGGAACAATGTGGCTTCCATCCTGGCCATGGAACAATAGACCAGCTTTTCACCCTTTCATAAACTGTTGATGGGGTGTGGGAGTTTGCCAATCCAGTCTACATGTGTTTTGTGGATTTGGAGAAGGCTTATGACCGTGTTCCCCGAGATATCTTGTGGGAGATCCTCCAGGAGTATGGGGCGCTGGGGCTACTACTCTGGGCCATTCAATCTCTGTACTCCTGGAGTGAGAACTTTACTCTGCATTTGATTCCTTGTTCATTTACTCTGCATTAATTCGAACCCTTTCAGTGTTAGCGTTGGACTCCGCCAAGGTTGTGCCCTGTATCCACTCCTGTTTGTGATATTCATGGATAGGGTATCAAGGTATAGCTGGGGTCAGGAGGAGTGTGTGGAGGCCAGAGGGTGGCATCTCTGCTATTTGCAGATGATGTTGTTCTTTTGGCTGGATCACATGGGTGCCTCCAGTGCTCACTGGAGTGTGAAGCTGTTGGTATGCGGATCAGCACCTCCAAGTCTGAGTCCATGGTCTTAGCCCGGAAAAGGATGGCATGCTCACTACAGGTAAAGGGAAAGGACTTGCCCCAGGTGGAGGAGTTTTTTGGGGTCTTGTTCATGAGTGATGAGAAGAGGGATCGTGAGATCGGCCACAGGCTGGGACAGGCGACAGCAGTAATGTGGTCACTGTACCAGACTGTAGTGGTGAAGAGGGAGCTGAGCCATAAGGTGAAGCTCTCTGTTTACCAGTCTGTCTACATCCTGACCCTCACCATGAGCTGTGGGTAATGACCGAAAGAATGAGATCGCAAATACAAGCGGCGGAAATGAGCCTCTTCACAGGGTGGCAGGCTACACTCTATTCGATAGGGTGAGGAGCTCGGCCATCCAGGAGGAACTCACAGGTTCTTTCTTCCCCTGCTCCCAGTTTGGAACCCATCTACCCAATAGCTGGCGGTTTCCTGGTGTGAATGTCCCCCAACCTGTACTGCACTGCTAAAGACTTGGCACTTTTTGGTTTTGAAGGTCCACGGTGGACGTGGAAACAAGAAGAGCACATACACAGACAACAGACCCTGGCCGATTCAATCTGATGACTTGCTCTCCGTTCCACTCTCACCTGCATGCGAGAGCCTGTCGGTGCCTTCCCTGCCTCAGCAAACTGCCCCGGCAGTGGACAGGCCCTGACCCCTCCCATCATTTTTATCCTCATAAAGCCAGCATCTTATCATCCCTGGAGGCCACTGGGGGTTTTGGTTTGTGTCATGGCTGTTCAGGTTAAAACTGGGGCGGTTGGCCTTCATCCCTTTTGGTGCTCCAGTCTCAGATGTGTGTGCTTGTGGCTCATATGATCCGAGCAGGGCCTCCCACCCTGACCCACCGCGCTGCACCCTATGTGCCTCCCAACCTTGCTTGCTACCTGGTTGATCCTGCCAGTAACATATGCTTGTCTCAAAGATTAAGTCATGCAGGTCTAAGGACACATGAGCATTACAGTGAAACTGCGAATGGCTCATTAAATCAGTTATGGTTCCTTTGATCACTCCACACCATTGTTCTTGGATAGCTGTGGTAATTCCATAGTACATACATGCTACTAAGCACCAACTGCACATATTCTCTCCTCCTTCTCCGTTTATGTGGACAGGGGTCGGTCGGTTGGGAGGCGGGATGCATGCATTTATCAGACTCGTCTTTTGGTGACTGTAGATAACCTCAGGGTGATTGTGCGCCCTATGCAGCAGAGACATCTCATTCAAGCATCTGCCTGATCAACTTTTGATGGCAATGTATGGGCCTACAATGCTGACCATGGGTAACATGGAATCAGGGTTTGATTCCAGAGAGGGAGCCTGAGGAACAGATACCACATCCATGGAAGGCAGCAGGTGTGCAAATTGCTTCATGATGGATTCCACTTTTCCCCTCACCATGCATCCCCTCTCTGCTGGGCCCAAAAGGGTCCACTGGACGTTGTGTGGAGGTGGTATGGTGAGCTCTATACCCCACTTCGGGGTGGGTTCCACTTTCCCCACCCCACCACATGTCCCTCTCTCTGCTGGGCCTCAAAAAGAGTCCGCTGGAGAGGTATGCATGTGAACAGTGGGTACGGTGAGTTCTGAAGTGGTGTGGGTTCCACTTTGCCCCCACCGCACATCCCCTCTCAGCTGTTCCCCGAAAGGATCTGCTGGAGGTGCATGTGGACAGTGGGTATGGTGAGTTCCCAGCCTGCTCTAGGATGTGTTCCACTTTCCCCAGCCCACACACATCCCCTCTCTGCTGGCCACAAAAGGGTCTGCTTGGAGGTGCATGTGGAATGTGGTATGGATGGTGAGTTCCCAGCTCACTTCAGCATGTTCCACTTCCGCCAGCCCACACACATCGCCTCTGTGCCAGCTTGGAAAGGGGTCTGCTTGAAGGTGCATGTGGAAGGTTGGTACGGTAAGTTCCCAGCCCGCTTCGGGGTGTGTTCCACTTTCCCCACCCCATGCTCATCCCCTCTCTGCCAGGCCCCGAAAGGTTCACTGGTTTCAGGAGGTCGCCCCCAGGCACATGCCAGGGAGTGTGACGATGTGGCACGAGTGCGAGGCTCTGGGCTTGGAGGGCAGGTGAGGTCCATTACCCTCAGGCATCAGAGGTGTTTTCAGACGTTGGTCTGCTTTGTCCTCTACCGCTCGCTGTCATATGCAGCCCACCCCCGAAGTGCACCTTCCCCATGTCTATCCTTCCTTCTCCTCAGGTCCTCAGTCTCCTTAAACTCAATGCTTTGGCACAAAGGGTGCATGGGTACCTACTGCTTGCTGCCCTACGTGAGTTCTGTCCAGCCAATGGATTGGACCGCACGGGCGCAGGGGCAAAAAGTTTGATGACCCTGAGGGGCACCCATCCTGACGTTGTGGGGCGAACTCATCCAAGCCAAGGGGTGGTCTTCTCTCCTATAATACCCATTTAGTGATGGGAACGGCCATTCCTACAAGGGTGAACCCATCCGCCCCACCTTCCACCATTGGTTGTCCTTTGATTCTGGGCCTGTAAACCTCCATGAGAAAAGAGTAAGCACTACTCTTAGTGGTGGATCACGCAGCTCGTGTGTTGCTGAAGGACACAGCAAGCTGTGAGAACTAATGTGAATTGCAGGACACAGATCATCGATACTTCGAACACACATTGCGGCCCTGGGTCTATCCCGGGGCTACGCCTGTCTGAGGAATGCTATTGCAATCTATTGGACTCCCCAGCCCTATCATTCCCTTTTGAGAGGGGTTCATCCTTCTAAATGCAGACACCCTTCCGTTCTGTCCTTGGTTCCGCACAGGCTTTAATCTTGTAGTGCGGCTTGCTTTCCCCCTTGCCTGTTGGCTGTTTCTCTCCTCTAGTCACTGTGGTGGGCTTTGTTTTATGCTTCCCTTTCCCCCACTCCCCACATCTTCTGCTCACACCGTGCTACGTGACAAGGTGGGCGCTGGTGAGAGAGGTTGATGCGGTAGGGCGTGCAGACTCGGAACTTAATCCATTGCATAGTAGTGGTTAACTCCTCTTTTGCTGCCTGCATGATCTTCCCGTGCAGAACCACGTGTGCCACTCTCAGAGTCAGGGAGAAGCATGTGGCAGTTATCAGGGAAAGGGGGTTGTTTCATTCCCCATAGTTTATCGCCCTTGTGCGCTTCGGCCAGCCCTTGTTCTGCCATTCCTCACGAGTTCCAGGTGGCACATTGGAACAGCTGGGTACTTATGGGGCCCCAGCCGTGCTCATTCGAGTGCGCCCTCAGCTCAGGTAAGACAATCCACTGAATTTTTGCATCAGTAAGTGGAGGAAATGAAACTAACAAGGATTCCCCTAGTAGCAGCAAGCAAAGAGGGAAGAGCCCGACCCTACCCACGTGATCCATCTTGAAACACGGACCAAGGAGTCAAATGTATGCACGAGTCAAAGGGCTCAGACGAAACCCCAAGGCCCAATGAAGGTGAAGGTCGGAGTGCGCCAGCTGAGGTGGCAGCCCTGGACAGGTCGCCAGTCCATCGCAGGGCAGACAGACAGACACAGACAGTCACTCACACACTCACACCCAGGGGCAATTTAGCATGTCCAAATGGCCTGACTGCATGTCTTTGGACTGTGGGAGGAAACCGGAGAACCTGGAGGAAACCCACGCAGACACGGGGTGTCACAAACTGCTTCACACGAGGGGCAGGAGTCAAGTGCAAGTTTAATTCTGGATGCAAGTTAGGTAATAACAAGCAGGGGGTCAGAAATCCAAAAAAGCAGGCCACAGAAAGCAGACAAATCCAAAGAGTAGTCAAAAACAAACCAAGAGGTAAGGTCAAAACACCAGAAAACCAAATCATAAACATCAACGCTCAGAACTGTGGAAAAACCAAACAAGACTTCGCAATGAGCACCTGCAAACGCAGGGTATATATACACAAGATGGCAGACTACAGAGGTCAAAGGATCAAGAAATGCCTAGTATTCGGGAGACGGTGACCTCCTGTGGTGGGGAGGAGAATGGCAGGCGGCAGATGTGACACGGGGAGAACATGCAAACTCCACACAGAGAGGACCCCGGTCACCTGGCCAGGGAATTGAACCCAGGCCCTCCTTGCTGTGAGGCGACAGTGCTACCCACCATGTCAATTCATTATTTGATTCATAAATTCATCATTTAGTAAATGTTTAGTGTTTAGTGTTGTGCTTCAGCTTTAACGCTTTAGAGGTGAGGAAAAAAAATAGTGGTGTCTAACAATGTGGTTTCTGAATGCTGTTGTCACACATAGTTTATCATATACAGAACATAATTTAACAAAGCATTCTTACATTTTTATTTTGCCTCACAAAACCTACACACTTAAGTGACCTTTAGCCTGATGAGATAAATTCATTACAAGCTTTTTGTCTCTAAAATTGTAAAAATATATGGACAAATGTCTTTCACAAGCTATTTGCACATACAGAAATCTGGTCTTCTATCAAACAATGTGGATAGACAAAAACATAATTTAAAAACTGACCGTTCAAATTCATGTTTCTGTTGTACGTTATATAATCAAAACAGAAATACCATGTTTTTATTGGGAAAAAGTAACTACACTCTTACATATCACTTCGAAAATATCAAAATGAAATGAGGTGCACTCCGGATCACACCTTGTTACCATAATTACTAGCAAAAAGTTGGCATTTTAAATTACCTGCTTAAAGAACCAATCATACTAAGGTATTTTTGTCTCTACAGCCATTAATTTGCATATTACCCCATTACATAACTTGGATGGTAGAATAGGATTTTTTGTAGGGGCATGGGGGTGAGGTTATGTTGTGTTGTGTTGTATTATGTGTGGCGTTGTTGTCTTAAATGTTGTGAGGAATGTAAACTTGTCTAAACTGCTGTGCCTCAATGACTTGACACATCATAGCACAGAGACTGCCTTCAGTTCTGGTGCTACTTGATCTGAATGTTGCTTTTAATACTGTGGACCACCAGATTCTTTTAGATATATTATGTTAGCATATTGTCCTGTCTAAAAGTGTTTTTAACTGGTTTACCACACATCTTTATGGAAGACATTTTTTGTATCTATAAATAATCACTCCTCCAAAATATAAGGTTACTTGTTAGGTACCACAAGGATCAATTTTAGGGCATTTGCTTTTCAATTCTTATATGTTACCTCGGGGCATTATCTTAATGATGCATGGCATCTCTTCCTACAGCTATGCTGATGACATTTGGCCTGACTGATGCACTTATTTATGCACAATTGGCTGTATGTTACATATAAAAGCATTTATGTCACAGCACTTTTTATAGCTCAACCAAGATAAAACAGGAGCAAGCCAAGAAGCAAGACATCTAGGAGTAATTACTACCAGATGGGTCCATAGGCTTCAAGGATACAACTTTGAGTTGGTCAATTGTGAATGTTGATACCTTATCACACGGCCAAGTGTCCCAGCCACTGCCAGATACGGTTGCTGACTGCAAAGCAGTGATGCCATCTGAGGACAGATGGACAATCATTCTCAGTGCACAACAGGGTGATGCAGAGTTGCAGGCACTGATGGAACAAATAGAGTCTCAGCCAAATCCTATTGAAATCCATTACACAGTGAATAATGTTTACTTGTTTCTTCAGCTGTACATACCCAGAAGCCTAAGGGAGATGTTCCTACAGTTTGCCCATCACAACCCCCCTAGCAGTCACTTGGGTAGGATAAAGACCCATTTTCAGTTGCTAGATGTAGCATATTGGCCAGATGTCAGAAAAGATATATGGAGACACTATAGGGATTGTGCCACATGCCAAAAGTATAAGTCTCAAATAACCAAGCTTCCTGGACTGGAACCTAGGTGAAGGTTGAGAGCGGACATCATGGGTCCCTTTCCTAGCAGTAACAGACAGAACAAACACCTATTAGTTGTTGTAGACTACTGCAGTAAATGGATAGAGACTTTTCCCCTGAGGGTGGCTAAAACACCACAGATTGCTGCAATTCTAATTAAAGATCTTCGTGTGATGGGACACTGCCGTCTGTCTTGTGTTGGATCGAAGGGCACAGTTCACATCACAACTCTTTAATACAATAAACAAGCAGTGGGGAGTCATCTAAACACTTGAACCCTCAAGGCCACAATTACATTCTAAGCCCAATAACTGCATAGAGAGTGGAACAAGTGGATCTCAGAGTTTTGGTATGGGGTTGTTTTTCAGGAGTTGGGCTCGGCCCCTTAGTTCCAGTGAAAGGAACTCTTCAATTTTGGACAATTTCATGCTCCCAACTTTGTGGGAACAGTTTGGGGATGGCCCCTTCCTGTTCCAAAGTGACTGCTCACCAGTGCACAAAGCAGGTCCATAAAGACATGAATGAGTGAGTTTGGTGTGGAAGAACTGTCCTGCACAGAGTCCTGACCTCAACCAGACAGAACACCTTTGGGCTGAATTAGAGTAGAGACTGTGAGCCAGGCCTTCTCATCCAACATCATTGTCTGACCTCACAAATACGCTTCTGGAAGAATGGTCAAAAATTCCTATAAACACATTCCTAACGATTGTGGAAAGCCATCCCAGAAGAGTTGAAGCTGTTATACCTGCAAAGGGTGGGTCCAACATCATATTAAACCCTATGGATTAAGAGTGGGATCTCACTCAATTTCATATGCATGTGAAGGCAGACAACCCAATACTTTTGGCAATATAGTGTATTTAAGACACGCATGCTGTGGGTACTGATGTACCCTGAGAGAAGGTTGGCTTTTGCATCTTTTTCTGATATAAGTGTAGACGGTCTTTGTCATAGAGAAAGTGACCATTTATTGCTAAAACAACCAAAAACCACAACCTTTTTTTGCATGCAACAACTAGTTATTTGGTGGCTGTTCCTTTTGTACCAAATCATGACTCCCTGTAACATTTGATTCTCAGGAACTTGAGAAGGATCCATGTGTAAGTTTTGAATGGTTTATTAAAACATGGAAATCCAAGGGGCAAAGTTGAGGACAGAAAAAGAGGTGAAAAGCCAAAAGGCAGTCAGATAAACCAGACAAAGGTATCCAAAAAGGCAGGTGCAAAAACAGTCCAAGCAGCAGGCAAAAGTCAAAAATACCAACAAAGACAAGTGAATAAACAAAGCTTGGTAAGGAAGACACAAAGGACCTGGCAAGATCTCACAAAGTGTGAGCGCAACTAATGCCTGGTTTACACTACACAACTTTTTCAGTTGTAAGGTTTTTGTGCCGTTCACACTACATGACTGGTTGTGCTGTAATTGCGAGTTTTTCAGTTGTTGTGACTTTCATACTACATGACTGAGCGAGCGCCAATTGACCTCCGACCACAGGTTTCTGTCGGCGATCTACAAAAAACAGTCGGCGACTGAAAAACTAGGCTAAAATCGTGTAGTGTGAACTAGGCATAAGAGCTTCTCATAGGAGAGCAGATTAGGGCGGAAATGAGGATCAGGTGGCAGTCATTAGGGTTGTCATGGTGACATTGTTAAAACTCCAGAAGGGGGATTGCTGACAAACTGTCACCTGTTACCAATTTATCTGCTTGTATAGTAATTGTAGTATGTTTAAAATGGTATACCTTGAATATTCTTGTAAATTCTATTTTTTTAGTTTTTTTATTATATATTTACAAAATACAATCAAGCTAGTCAGCCAAAATATAAAAAAATCATTTCTTTGTACTTTTCTCAGTAAAATAAAAGTTCAAGAGGATTAACAAAACACAGATGATTTTATTACTTTTTGGGTTTGTCATTATTATATGTCGATCATGCAACACACTGTAACAGAAGAAGGCTAGACCGATGTGTTAGTTAGTCAGTGAACCACTAGGGAATATGTGTCCAGTAGAGAATATATAAATATACACACCCAAAGCTGTTGTCTTCACAGCCTGTACAGATACAGCACCTTCACTGTACTTAGTATCTTCATTCTTATGAATGGAGGTAACAATGCCTGATGAAATACATAAAAACACTGGTGTGGGCACAACCAGATTACACTGACTGACCTGTTTTAGAGACTTGTGGACAACTTCATCCATGGATTATTCTACTAATTATACATATTTATCTTTGGCAGGACATGTGGAGTTGGAGAAATATAGATATTTTTACTTTCTAATTACTTTCACAGTTTACATACTGATAATTTTCTGTAACGCTGTTGTCATTTCTGTCATTTACACAAACAAATGTCTCCATGAGCCGATGTATATATTCATTGCTGCTTTACTTTGCAATGCTCTCTTTGGAACAGCTGCCTTATTCCCTAAATTACTGAATGATTTATTGTCTGAAACACCAGTTATCTCTCGGGAAGCCTGTATGTTTCAGGCCTTTTGCATTTATACATATGGAGCTTCTGAGTTCACACTGTTATCAGCTATGGCCTATGACAGATACGTGTCCATATGTAAACCATTACAATATTCAACTCTTGTAAAAATGTCCACTGTCAAAAAGGTCTTATTCTTCTGTTGGTTTGTGCCTTCATGTGAAATGGGCATTTCCATAATATTAACATACCGACAGCTGTGTAAATTTAAATTAAACAGAATATACTGTAATAACTATGCAATTGCTAAATTAAGTTGTGGAGACATAACTGTTATGAATACATATGGGCTGTGTCTTCTAAGCATTGTTGTATTACCACCAGTGATCTTCATTATCTATTCATATATTAGAATCATTAATGTCTGTTTAAAGAATTCAAAAGAATTCAGAAGAAAAGCTCTGCAGACTTGCTTACCACACCTCATTATTTTCATCAGTTTTGCTGTTACAGTGTGTTTTGAAGTGATTAACAGCAGAGTAGAAGGAAATGTTCCTCAAATATTTGCCATGATAATGTCAGTTGAAATTTTAGTTGTTCCTCCCATAATGAATCCTATTATATATGGAATGAAACTGCAAGAGATATCGAATAGAATAAAGAAAATAATTTGGAATAAGAAGATATTTTTTTAGACTGAAATATATATATATTATGCAAGCTTTACTGCCTTTTTCCTCATTAGTCTTTTTTTTTGTGCCAGTCAGTGACACCTTTGTTTATTGCCTTTATGTTGGCACAGTATCTTATGAATTAAATCTATGAATGTTTATGGTTATTTTTTTATGTTTGCAGTTCAAACAATTTGGCATTTACGTCAGTTTTTTATATTGTTCTAATACTTTAAATTAAACTTAGTTTGGATAAAACTCTCAAACATGATGTCACTACCTGCATATCACTGCAATAATATAAATCATGTAAAAAAAAAGGTAAATGTTTCTTAATTATCACTTAATGAAGCTGTGATTATTAAGGTAATATTGTATTGAATGTTAAACACTGAAGTATTGCTTCAGCTTTAACCCTTTGATATTAAAGAAAAAGTAGGTCATAAAGACTACTTTAGCTGACTTTGATCAAAATTGGCAAATGTAACCTTTATACTAAATGACGCTTATTGGAGCAAGCATTTATGAACAGTTATGTAGGGTTATGTCAGTTGTCATGACAAGCTAATGTAGATGTAATGTTGCCTTATGAGCAGTACCCTACAGTAAAGTGTTACCAAAAATAATTTAACAAAGCAGAAAATTTAAACACTTTATTTTGAGTGGTCCTTTGTAAATTATTATTAAATCCGTAACAGAGAAACACATCAAAAATATATCAGGGAAGTAGGGCTAGTGAAGCACCTGAAAACATTGAAATAAATATCTTGAAGATGTCCTGTTGATATGTTATACAATGTAGACTTATGTTCTTTCATTAATTAAAACCTTACCCGAAATGTAACCCTACCGCTAATCTTGAGCCTAACTTTAGCCTCAACCCAATCTAACCCTCACCCTGGCCTTAACCAAAACCTAATTCGGTTAAACTCCAGGTACAGAATAGAGTCTAAAGTGTGTCTATAACAGCTTGTTGAAGATGTTGCAGTGGTCTGTATTACACCCGTTACATATCCAGTGACCTCTCAGGTTAAGATCTACAGATATGAATTTGGAAACCAAATAAAGTGAAAAACAGCTGAATTTAGCAGATTATAAACTAATTTTATTTGCACAGTTAATAAAAATCTTGTGCTAACCTAATGAATGCATTCACTGCTGCTACATCATTGACATGTTGGACATGTTACTGTTCATGAGAGTACGTTGAGTATTTCCTTCGTCCAAAACGGGACCCTCAAAATAGTATAACTGAAAATCCATACGTTTTTACTTTTTGTCAAATGTCATTTTTGCAAACAAACTGGACAGAAATACACTTCACTCTTCAGCGGCCTTTTAGTTTAGTCTCATGAAACAAATGAACAATAAACCCTTAGAGGACCAAATTGAAAATATCAGAAGAAAAGTTTATATCATGTTTGCACAAGCTTCTTCATTTTGACATTTAATCAATTTGATATTTTTATAAGTGACACTTAAACATTTTTCTCATACTTATATATACTTGCAGTGTACTTTAATGTAAAAAGTAAATGCACCCTATGTATCACTTCTTAAAATGTCACATTTAAATCAGTTGCTCACAATCAGGTTGTCATGATTAGCCCCTCCCAGTCCTGTCCATGTGTTCATGTTTTGGTTTAGCCCATGTGCGTTTGTTTTGGTTTAGCCCCCTCGTTTCATGACTCTGCCCCTGATTGTCTCCACCTGTTTTCCACCTGTCCCTCGTTTTCCCTGTGTATTTAAGCCCTGTGTTTGCCCCTTGTGTTGGCTGGTCTTTGTTGGTGTTATTTGCTGTGTTGGTTGTTCTGGTTACTGTGTGTTGTTCGAACCTGTTTATTATTTATTGTTTGTCTGTTATGTCTGCCCCCCCATTCAGTTCATGTTGGCTCTATGACCCTGGACTGTCTCCATCCTGATTTTGGATTTGCCCTTAATAAATCTCACTTATCTCAGCACGTGTCCGCCTCCTCATTCCCCATTACAGAAAGACCAGCCACCAAAGGACGCAGCAAGTAAGCGAGATTTGGTTTGTGGCTGTTCCGTTGGGACGAAACTCCAGCTGTTTCCACACAGCCCAAGTTACCCGCGTCCCAATGCCATCCTGCCAGTGAGAGAAAATCCCCTGGTGCTGAGGGACCGCGAGCCTCTCCTCAGTCCCGCATGAAAGCGAAGGACCTTCCCGCCCTATGTCCGGATGATGAGCGCTCAGGTTAGCGTCTTGGGTCTGCCCGTCTTGAGCAACGCTGCAGGGAGGAACAACCTGCAATGCAAGATGTGGCTAGATGTATGGAACATTCAGATAACCTGTACTGTGGTACTCGGTTCGTTTGCAAGCGCCACTGCGAGCTGCCTATAGCTCGAGTGAGCCTTGGGAACGGCAGAGTGGGTCCCGTGTCTGTTTGTTCCTCCAGGTTGGAGCAGTGGTCCCCAGCCCAAGTCCCCGATCCCATGGCCGCACCCAGCGGCAAGCCTGCGCCTCTGGACCCGCCTCGAGCCCCCGTGGACGTCGCTGAAGGCTCGCCTGCCCCCGTAGACGTTGCAGCCCCTTTGTTCCCACCCTCACCTGTGTCTGTTCTCCATGGTCCTCCTGTTCCTGTGTCTGCTGTTCCTTCTGTGTCTGGTGTTCCCTGTTGGCCTCCTGTTTCTGTTCCTTTGTTTTTGCCCTGTTCTATCCCTGTTGTTGTCCTGTTCCCTACTGTTGTGTCTGTGTTCGTTCCCGTTCCTGTTTCTCCTTTTGTTTCTGTGCCGGTTTCTGTTTGTATGCCTGTTTCTGTGCCTGTGTCAGGCTTGGTTCCTGTTCCCCTGTCATTTGCGTGGTCTGTGGTTCGTTCATGTTATCCTCGTCCTGTTTCTCTGGTTGTCTCTCGTTTGCTGTCGTTTTGTGTTGTGCCTCCTCGTCCTCCCTCCGTTTTTCGTTGTCGTTCTGTTCGTGTTTCATCTGTTCCTCTGTCTGGTGTTGTCTCCTATTTCTGTGTCTTTGGCTTCCGCTAGTATTTCTGTTTCTGCCTCTGTGCCCGTTTCTGCCTCTGCTTCTGTGTCCATGCTTCCTGTTCCGCATTCTCCTGCTCCTGTTCTAGTGTCCTTGTCTAGTTTGGTTCTGTCCTTGTTTTTGGTCCCTTGTGTCTGTTTGGTTTTGTTTTGTTTTTGTTTGGCGTGCCTCGGTACCTCATTTTCCCTGTGTATTTAAGCCCTGTGTTTGCCCCTTGTTTGCTGGTGTTATTTGCTGTGTTGGTTGTTCTGGTTACTGTGTGTTGTTTGAACCTGCTTATTGTTTATTGTTTGTCTGTCATGTCTGCCCCCCGTTCAATCCGTGTTGCCTCTATGACCCTGGAGTGTCTTGACCTTGATTTTGGATTTGCCCTTAATAAATCTTGCTTATCTCAGCACATGCGTCTGCCTCCTCGCTCCCAGTTACACAGGTCCTAACAATTAAAATATAATTGCTATGCAATTTTATTTAGTTACTTAGTCCACCCCAATGAATGTCATTTAATAATTGAATTTTTTTTTCCTCATTTTTCCTTCATTATTCAGATGTGCCATCATGTATCCGTAGACATGGCAGACATTTCCAATCCACTCTCAAAGAATTCTGTAATCAATCCAGGTTTTCTATTTTCTGCTTCTTGCTCACTCCTCACTCACATCAGAAAAAAACATGCTGTTTGCACTATATAATCCATTTACTTTATGTCCTGCAGATATGGATTGTATACCACACAGTTAATTTCATGAATTATATATTTTATTTCCATAATTATACTAAACCAAGTTTTTGTGTTTGAGTATTATAAAGACAATATTCTCTCAACTCACTATGTGTGTGTTTGTGTGTATTTGTGGGTGGGTGCACTGGCTGGCTAATCTCATGTAATTTCTGATTTGAACAATTTGTCAGTACCAAAATGTTTGAATTTGTATGCCTCTGTGAGTTTGAGTCAGATTTTTCCCCAATCTATTTATTCTCAAAGTAAAAATATGAGTTGTCACTTTGTTAAGCTCAGTGTTTTACGACTACAGTGGAGTTGCTGTTATCATGTATCAGTATCACAGATTCTGATGTTTATCTCTTCTTTTGATCTTCTCTTAACTAATCTTGAATATAGATGTGTAGAGATTAAGATGAAGTCAGTATGTAGGGAACAATCAGAGAACTCAGTAAAGTAGGGCTGTGAAAAATGCAGAGTGGTAAGAGACACTGTTTATTCATCTTCATGCTTCGTTGGCCTTGTTATGACCTTGAGGCTGATATCCAGATGAAGCTGCAGTGTAAGCAGAACACAAAGAAAGTTCAGCAGCCAAACCTGCCTAATGACATCAGGTGTTCTAACACTTTGATCTGAGTGAACAAGATGCAGATTATGTGAACCTTTTAATTGCATTTCGATTAAGGAAGGGTTTTTTTGTTTATTTTGTGTTGAACCTCAAATCTGGTGGTGGCACAGAATATTTTTAAATTATATGTCTATTTATAAAGATGCTTTTGTTTGTTTAGAGTGTTTTAAAGAGCTTGTTTGTCTTAAAGCCTGTATTTATCAACTTTCCTGTGGAAACCAGAGCAAAAAAACTCATTCAGTTCTGTATTCTGACCACAGCAAGAGGTTGGAATGTGGCTGCCTTCCAGAAGGGCCTCAGTGGTAATGTGAAAGATAAGCTAGCCACTTAAGATATTTCCTCTTCATTCTAAAAACTTATAGCACAAATTTTGAAGCTGGATAACCAGCTAGATGGCCACTTTAGGAATGGGAGACAGGAGTGCCCCCTCGGTACAGAGTCCCATCCACACGTACCATGTGTTCCCCACCACCCCTTGTTCTTCCTGAGCCATCTGAGCAGCCCATGCAGTTGGAATATACCCATCTTTCCTGCCAAGAGATGCCTCTACTGCGAGCAATCAGGTCATTTCTGTCCTGATATGACAGATATACGTGATCCACTCCCCTAAGTCACCTGGGCTTTTCCTTATAGCACCCTTTCCTAGGGAAAAGTCAGCAGAAGTGGCTGTAGGCCTATGTGAATGCCCTTCAGGTAACTTTGTGAATGTTGCCTTGGCAAAGACTCTAACCTTACCCTGTGTCAACCTGGAGGTCCCTATGCCTGTCTCTGCCATTGACCCTCTTGGTACCCTCTTGGGTCAGTGCAGGTCAGTCAGCACACAAGGCCAGTCACTTTATGTCTGGGTCAGCACACACAGCAGATTTCATTCTTGCCCGCCCAGATCATGAGGTGAAGCTAATATTTGGATTTCCCTGCCTACAGTGACACAGTCTGTGGTTGGATTGGCTGACTCAGTCTGTGGCAGGTTGGGGGTCTCAATGCAAGCGGACCTGCATTGAGAGACTCACTGTGACTTCTAAAAAGATTGTTGCTTCACCTGTCAGCCCCAACCTGAGTCACTATTGATTTATTGGAAGTCTTTTTAATAAACAAATTGTCAAAATTGGCCAAATTGTCTTCTGTCCTGATCCTTCTTGATCTCTCAGCAGCTTTTGACACAGTCAACCATACGATCCTTCTGGACACCCTCACCAACCTCGGAATCACTGGTTATGCAAGGAAATGGTTCAAGTCCTACCTGGAGGATCGCTCTTATCAGGTAACATGGAGAGGGTTCACATCCTCTCCATGCAGGCTCTCCACTGGCGTCCCCCAAGGCTCGGTCCTGGGTCCTCTTCTCTTTTCTCTTTACACTAGCTCTCTTGGTGACGTAATATCTTCTCATGGCTTCTCTTACCACTGTTATGCTGATGACACACAGCTAATGTTTTCTTTCTCTCCCTCTGACACACAGGTTTCCAGTCGCATCTCGGCATGCCTGTCTGACATCTCTACATGGATGGCAGCCCACCACCTGAAGCTCAATCCCAGCAAGACTGAGCTGATATTCATCCCTGCGACTACAGGTCCTCATGATCTTGCTATCTCATTCGAGAACTCCCGGATTGTTCCATCTGCAGAGGCAAGAAGTCTTGGTGTGACCCTGGATGGCCAGTTATCGTTCTCGATTCACATCGCGAACCTGACTCGGTCATGCAGGTATCTACTGTACAACATCCGGAGGATCCGACCCTTCCTCACCCGAGAGGCCACCCAGGTGCTAGTGCAGTCTCTGGTCATCTCAAGGCTTGACTACTGCAACTCGCTCTTGGCTGGTCTTCCCATTCAGACCATCAAGCCTCTGCAACTCATCCAGAATGAGGCAGCTACGACGGGTAGTCTTCAATCTGCCCAAGTTCAGCCACGTCACCCCATTGCTGCGCTCCCTTCACTGGCTTCCTGTAGCTGCGCGCATCAGATTTAAAACCCTAATGCTGGCCTACAAAGCCAAAAATGGACCAGCCCCTACCTACTTGATGGCAATGGTAAAATCTCGAACTGTACCACGAGTCCTTCGAGCTTCGAGTACAGCTCGGCTTGACCCGCCATCCTTCAAGGTGCACGGAAGACGAGCGTCGAGAATGTTCTCTGTACTGGCACCCAGGTGGTGGAATGAACTCCCACTGGCTGTCCGAACAGCAGAGTCTCTTGCTGTCTTCAAACGCAGACTGAAGACTCATCTTTTTACACAGCACTTGAATGAGCATTGAACTATAAACTGCACTTATTTTATTTATTGTATTGTATCTTATTGTTATTGTATTGCATTGAATGGCACAGAGTTCTGCGTTCAACTCTGTTTCTTTTTCTCTTGGTGTCTGCAGTGACATTTGTTTCTAGCAGTATTTGAGCTCAGGTCTGTCTTTTTCTCTAAGCTA
Source organism: Pygocentrus nattereri (assembly GCF_015220715.1). Classification (NCBI taxonomy): domain Eukaryota; kingdom Metazoa; phylum Chordata; class Actinopteri; order Characiformes; family Serrasalmidae; genus Pygocentrus; species Pygocentrus nattereri. The sequence goes on along the minus strand of NC_051237.1, from coordinate 23,994,804 downwards.
TTGGTAACTAGCAAAGATACTTTCTCTAGATTGAGAAAGCACTTCTTGTAAGTCGCTCTGGATAAGAGCGTCTGCTAAATGCTGTAAATGTAAATGTAAAACAAGAAGCTTAAGTCTTGCTTCCGCACAGGTCCTATGACTCTACCATAAATCTTTTACTTGAATAGCTATGGAGTACATCAGGGAGGCACTGGCACTGGACTAACCCTAACCACCTCACCAGCTGGAGTTTGCTTTTACTTTGTGTGGAAAAAAGACAGCAGTCTTTGATCTGCATCAATTACCAGGACCTCAGGAAATTACCATAAAAGACCTCTACCCCTTACAGCTGATGATATCAGCTTTTAAGACACTGCAACAGGCCTCAATTTTACTAAACTGCACTCGTGTTCATTATCCCCATGGGTCATTATGAATATTTTGTGATACCCTTCAGGTTAATGAATGCTCTGGCAGTCTAACTAACTAGCAGTTCCAGTGGACCCCAAAAGTTCAGAAAGATTTCAAAGACTTCAAGTGTTACCTGACCTTTGCACGGGTTCTGTGGCTACCTGACCCCACACTAACATTTATAGTGGAGGTTGACACTTCTGATATTGGTGTAGTGGATTCACTGGCTGCAGGGTGTGAAACATTTATTGCTGTTCTGGTTGGATCGTAAGAACTTGGCTTATATTCAGCAGACCAAGTGTCTTAATCCATGCCTAGCCAGGTGGGTATTTTTTTTAAAGACAATTTGATTTTGTATTTTCTTATTGGCTGGGGTCAAAAAATCTGAGACCTGTTGTACTCTACAGACATTGAAAATGTGCCACCCACTGAACAACCTCTAGAGCCTGTCATCCTAAGATGTATTGCCCCACTGTGCTGGGTACTGGAAACCACCATCTGGGGAGTACTTTGGGGCAAACTGATCCAGGAGGGGGCCTCCAGGTTGGTAGTACATCCCATGCTCCGTCAGAGGGTTCTCGAGTGTAGGCACACATCCACGGCCAACCTACACCCTCAAGTTTCTATGGTGAGGCTTTTGGTGGCTAACCAAAAAGAAAGATGCACATGCCTATGTAATGGCCTGCCAGGTCTGTGCTCAGAACAAGGAGCCTAGAATACAACAGAGAAGTTTGCTTCACCCCCTTCTAAAACAGTCTTGGCCATAGTCACACACTTCTCTGGAATTTGTCATCTGATTGCCTGCGTCCCAGGGCAATATAGTGATTTTGGTCAGGGTTGACCAAAGGTTTTCTAAGGCCTACAAATTTATAGTAGTGACTAGACTTTTGTCAACCAAATAGACAACAGTGCTGCTCCTGCAGCATGTGATAAGGATCCATAAGTGATTTGATGTCAGACTGCAGATCCCAGTTTACCAGCTGGTTTTGGAAGGCATTTTGCCAAATGCTGGGGGCTTCACTGAGCTTATCCGAATAAAACAAGTACTCAAAGAAAAAAATGATAGGCTTCTCATATCTGAAACAAATTTGAACTTCCTAGCTGAAGCTGGCACTAAGACTTGTTTTCTCATCTTGCAGCTTTCTCCAACTCAACTCCAACTTTCACTACTGTAATCTGAAGGAATTTATTGTTGTGAAATGTGCTGTTGTGAAACATTCTGTATTGTGTGTGTGAATGTGCTAAAGTTGTATTTTAGGCTGCCTATTTTGTGCTTACTCCTATATGGTTGGGTTTGTTACACCTGTTACTTGTCCTGTATAAGCTAGGTTTAATCTTGGCATCAGTCCAACTATAAAACTGTGTCAGTCCAATGTCTTATGGGCTGGCTGGATGTCTGGTACCTGCAGGCGCAACAAATAAACTTAACTTCTCCAGACAACAGGCTGGTTCCCCTGGTACAGTGAGGGTTTGGGTCCTTCAAATCTCTGTGTTCTGGCCTCAGGCCAGCCCCTAGGTCTTTAACTTTTGAACAATAGCATTTCAGTTCATAAAAGTATGAAAGGTGTGGCATTTGTTATTTTTGCCATGGCTTCAGTGACACGTATTTCCCCCTTGGCTTTCTGTAGGAAAGTTAGTTTCTTATAACTATTAATTTCTGACATCTCCTGGGAGAGATTTTCACCAGACTTTTCCAGCTGTGCAAAGCTTGAGTTTTTATGACACAAAATAATAATGTATAAATTTTCTATTTTATAGTATATTTATAGAAATCAAAAATGTAAAAATAACATTGAGAAATCACAATGTTAGAGACAGAAATACATTAATACATATAATTAGAGTTATATCCTTTACAACAATGTTCAGTGTTAAACATTCATTACATTATTATTTCATTAATCATAGGTTCATTAAATGATAAAATAAATAGGTAAAAATGTGACATTTAATTCTAGGTGATTAAATAGTTCACTATCATATAACTTAACAATCCTTTACATGACTGTATACATTTACATTTCAAACTTCATAAAAGGCCATTGAAATGTGAAATTAATTGCTATCCAGTTATGTTTGTGATACTCAGAATAGAAGTTTCTGCAAGTGTATGAAAATGTATCATGTCCTTTACATGTTATAACATAAATCATGTCATTAGAAGAGAAGATTAAATGGCAGAAATAGATATTTCGTGCCTCATTATTAGAGATTTATTCTCAAACAATATTGTGCAAAGATTAAAGATTATCTTTTTAATCACATCTTCTTAAAGCGATAAACTAATTAGGCGACTATCTGTTATTAAAGTTTTTTATGTAACATGATTCTACAGGATTATTCCATGGCTATGGCATATTTGAGACTGTCATTCAGTCTAATTTTCATTCAAAGAATCAAACCACATAAATCTGGAGTATTAAGCAAAGGACATAATGGTCTAAGTGTAAATACACCTTAAGTTTTAGATAAATAAAAAAAAAAGCCAGTACCAAAGTCTGATTATAATTACACCCAAGCAAACAAAAAAGACCTCCCTAACCCACAGGCATTCACAAAATAAGACGTCACAGAGTACTTTTTGCTAATAATGAGTAATCTTGAACTACACTTAAGTATGGATGAATGGTCAAAAACCATGTCCTGATGCTTCCAGGGTTTTTATTCAGAAACCTATGCTGTCTGTTCGTGGTATGTCTTATAAACTGTTCTACTGGAGTTTAAAGAATAGACCAATCTGTGAATATACATACAGCACAGTATCCAATGTTTTAATTCAAGCTAATATACAGGCTTCAATCAAATACATTCACTGTTTGGCACAGAGAAAGGAACTACTTATAAATACGAAGTTTTGCGTTTGAAAAATGGAATAGGTTTCATAACATACACATTGAAAACAATACCGTTTCATAAAATTAAATGTCTTTATTTCTAAATGATTTTCTTAATCTTATTCAAATTTCCTGCATTTTCAGATGATGGATAATAATCATACTCAGATTTCAGTCTGCAAAGACATGCATATTTCTCTTCCAAATCAGTCTCTTAATCCTATTCCAAATCTCTTGCAGTTTGAGTCCATATATGACAGGATTGATTAGAGGAGGGACGACAAAGTTTTCAGCTGACATTATCATGGCAAACATATGAGGCATATTTCCTTCTAATCTGCTGTTAATCACTTCAAAACACACTGTAACAGCAAAACTGATGAAAATGAGAAGGTGTGGTAAGCAGGTCTGCAGAGCTTTTCTTCTGAAATCTTTTGAACTCTTTAAACAGACTTCAAGTATTCTAACATATGAGTAGATTATGAAGAACAGTGTTGGAAATACAACAATGGTTAGAAGAATCAGTCCGTATGTACTCATAGCTGTTATGTCTCCACAAGTTAATTTAGCAATGGAGTAATTATTACAGTATATTCTGTTTAATTTAAATTGACACAGCTGTCGGTATGTTAGTATTATGGAAATACCAATTTCACAGGAAGGCACAAACCAACAGAAAAATAAGATCTTTTTAACAGTGGACATTTTTACAAGAGTTGAATATTGTAATGGTTTACATATGGACACATATCTGTCATAGGCCATAGCTGATAACAGTGTGAACTCTGATGCAGCACAAGTATAAAGACAAAAGGCTTGAAACAGACAAGCTCCATGAGTGATAACCTGTTTCTCAGAGAGTAAATCACTCAGTAATTTTGGGTAAAAGGCAGCTGTTCCAAAGAGACCATTGCAAAGCAAAGCAGCGATGAATATGTACATCGGCTCATGGAGAGGTTTGTTTGTGTAAATGACAGAAATGACAACAGAGTTACAGCAAATGATCAGCATATAAACTGTGAGAGTAATTACAAAGTAAAAGTATCTATATTTCTCTAGGTCCACATGCCCTTCCAAAAATAAATATGTAATATTATTAGAATAATCCATTAATGTTCATGAAGTCGCCTAAAAATGTGTAAAACACTCCGTCAGTGTAATCTGGCTGTGGTTACACCTGTGTTTTAAGTTTTTAGTCAGGCATCATAAACTCCATGGATAAGAGTGAAGATCCTGATTACAGTGAAGGTCCTGTATCTGTGCAGGCTGTGATGAGGACAACAGCTTTGTGTGTTTATATTTATATATTCACTACTGGACAGACACAAATTCCTTAGTGGTTCACTGACTAATTTACTGATCGGTAAATCTAGCCTACCTCTTTTACTGCTGTGGTATTTGTGTGAAATAGAGGTCTGCACAGAGTTACATGAATTACTTTTTACGATTTTTTCATTAATAGTATATCGAGCAATTTGTTGAACAAAATACGTAAATCTATCCCCGCATCAGCATTTTCAGAGGATGTTAGTGACAAGTCATACAACTGCATTCAGCTGATTAGTGTTGTCATAGCACAAATTTGTTTTTAAGTGCATTTTTATCTGTTATATATCATATATATATGTGTGTGTGTTTTATTGCTATTTTTAATTTTTGTATTTTTTTTTTCCAACTGTAGTGAATGTCATTTAGCAACCTTTGTTATTGGACTAGGTCAGGTACATGTCTCCAGTCGTCCTATCGTACAGGATGATTTTAACCAGTAGGTGGACCCAAAGTACTACCTTACACCTACCTTTCAGCTCCATCTGGTCATAACTGTTACCTGTGTTACTATTTTATTCATGTTTTGAAGTGTTACTACATGTCCATGTATCTCTTTGACTATGTACGTCTGAATATTACATTCATACTCCTAATATTACTTTAAGTCAACTTCACACAGATGGAATCTTAGCTCATTCATTCTGCTGTAGAACTCCTCGTTGAGGTCCTTAAAACTGTTAACACTGCTGCCTTTTTTACAGCTTATGCATCCAGCCCTTCTATTCATTTACTGGAACTTACAGTAAATTTGATCGTTCTCTTAGAAACCTCATCAAAGTTCATCTAATTTTCATAGGACAGGGTTGCTTTGATCTTGCTCAGTGGACCCAATCTAAAGAATCACTTCATCATGACCTTGGTTACCACCATCTCATTTCCTATGACCTCACGCTCTAAAGACTTCACACACCCAAAGAGCCAGATTAAGCTTAGATGACATCTTCTTATGAAACATTACTATGTTTAACCTCAGCTGAGTAGATTAATAGATTGAATGACCCTTATTATTCCCGCAATAGGGAAATCCAGGATCCATCCATGCAGTGAAACACCACATACACACTCGTGAGCACACAAACTATGTAACACTGTCCTGGAGTGGGGGGCAGCCCTATCCCAGTGCCTGTCGAACATTTGGGATTTAGGTGCCTTGCTCAAGGGCACTTCAGTCATGCATTATCCACTAAGGGGATCGAGCTGGACTTCCGGTCACAAGGCTGGTTCCCTTACCTTCAGCCCATGACAGCTCAGGTACACCACCTCAGCCTCCAGCCCATGACTGCTCAGTTACACCACCTCATGAATCAGATCAGTTATTGTGTCAGTCTCTCTTCCATTAGAATTCCGCTTCAGCTTACCTTCAGGAGGATATTTGAAAAGTCACTGATTCACTGATCTCTTCAGCATGACAAATTTTACTGCCAGTGTTTGTCTAAGGTAACTGCAGGGCTGTGTGCTTATTGTATGCACCTGTTAACAATGGGTGTAGCTGGAACAACAAAACCCACAAATTTTAAGAGGTGTCCTGTCATGAATCCAGACCCTGTACCACATCTTATTCCCAAAGATTTGCTTCTGCTATTAAGACCTGCGGCTTGTTCTCCTTTATACATAAGCCACAAACTGATAGGTTACTTCTTCACACATGCCTTGCACCTTCCTTGTCTCTTTACGATTTTTTGGTTAAGGCCTAGCCATTTCACTGAATGTACCCCTTTTCCAATGAAGTTGGGATGTTGTGTAAAACAAAAATAAAAACAGAATACGATGATTTGCAAATCCTTTTCAACCTATATTCATTTCAATACACTACAAAGACAAGATATTTAATGTTCAAACGAATAAACTTTATTGTTTTTTGCAAATATTCACTCATTTTGAATTTGATGCCTACAACACGTTCCAAAGAAGTTGGGACAGGGGCGTGTTTACCACTGTGTTACATCACCTTTCCTTTTAACAACAATCAATAAGCGTTTGGGAAATGAGGACAATAATTGTTGAAGCTTTGTAGGTGGAATTCTTTCCCATTCTTGCTTGTTGTACAACTTCAGTTGCTCAACAGTCCGGGATCTCCGTTGTCGTATTTTGTGCTTTATAATGTGCCACACATTTTCAATGGGAGACAGGTCTGGACTGCAGGCAGGCCAGTCTAGTACCCGCACTCTTTTACTACGAAACCACGCTGTTGTAACACATGCAGAATGTAGCTTGGCGTTGTCTTGCTGAAATAAGCAGGACGTCCCTGAAAAAGATGTTGCTTGGATGGCAGCATATGTTGTTCCAAAACCTGTATGTACCATTCAGCATTAATGGTGCCTTCACAGATGTGCAGGTTACCCATGCCATGGGCACTAACACACTCTTGTACCATCAGAGATGCTGGCTTTTGAACTTTGCGCCTATAACAATCCGGACAGTCCTTTTTCTCTTTGGCCCGGAGGACACGACGTCCATGATTTCCAAAAAGAATTTGAAATGTGGTCTGATGAGTCCACATTTCAAATTCTTTTTGGAAATCATGGACGACGACACTTTTCCACTTTGCATCAGTCCATCTCAGATGAGCTTGGACCCAGAGAAGTTGGCAGCGTTTCTGGGTGGTGTTGATATTTGGCTTTCACTTTGCATGGCAGAGTTTTAACTTGCACTTGAAGATGGAGCGACGAACTGTGTTCACTTACAGTGGTTTTCTGAAGTGTTCCTGAGCCCATGTGGTTATATCCGCTACAGAATGATGCCGGTATTTAATGCGGTGCCGCCTGAGGGATCGAAGGTCATGGGCAGTCAATGTTGGTTTTCTGCCTTGCTGCTTACTTGCAGAGATTTCTCCAGATTCTCTGAATCTTTTGATGATATTATGGACTTTAGATGATGAATTGCACATTGAGAAACATTGTTCTTAAACTGTTGGACTATTTTCTCAAGCAGTTGTTCACAAAGTGGTGAACCTCGCCCCGTCCTTGCTTGTGAACGACTGAGCCTTTCAGGAATGCTCCCTTTATACCCAATCATGACACTCACCCATTTCCAATTAATCTATTCACCTGTGGAATGTTCCAAACAGGTGTTCTTTGAGCATTCCTCAACTTTCCCAGTCTTTTGTTACCCCTGTCCCAACTTCTTTGAAATGTCTTGCAGGCATCAAATTCAAAATGAGTGAATATTTGCAAAAAACAATAAAGTTTATCTATTTGAACATTAAATATCTTGTCTTTGTAGTGTATTGAATTGAATATAGGTTGAAAAGGATTTGCAAATCATCCTATTCTGTTTTTATTTATGTTTTACACAACGTCCCAACTTCATTGGAATTGGGGTTGTACTGTCTGGCCATGATTTATTCAATATTGTAGCATTCTCTTCTGGTGTGTCCTTAGCTTGTGGTGTGTTTCTACAATAGCATATCCTACCTGGCCCTGGCTCTGATGTAGTATGCGTTGCGTGTTTAGAGCCTGTGCTAAGCAGTTGACCAGGGTCTTCACTGATATTTTCAGTCGTTGGCTCAGACTAGCTTCGACACTGCTGCTACTGTGCCAGAGCTAAAGCATTCAACTGCTTCAGCCCTGAATGACATCCATCCTGTCACACTTACCTCTATCATTTCCAAGTGCCTTTAAAGACCAGTTCTTTCTCATTTGAAATCCTGTCTGTCTGCTACACTGGAACCACACCATTTTGCCTACAGCTGTATCAGGTCAACAGAGGACGCCATTTCCACAGCACTCCACACTATACTGAACCACCTGGACTGTCAAAACTCATGTCAGAATGCTGTTCATTGACGTCAGTTCAGCATTTAACACTGTGATCCCTTCCAAGCTGATCTTAAAGCTTATCCAGCTTCATATCAACACACCTCTGCAACTGGATTTTGGACTTCCTGACTGACAGACATTAGTCTATTAAGTTAAACAAACTCTTCTTCTTCACATCTCCCTGAACACAAGGCTGTGTGCTGAGCCCTCTTCTGTACTCCCTGTTCAACCATGACTGTGTTTCTTCATGGCCTCTTCATGGTCTCACCTCTGTCATGGCTCTAAATACATAATCAAGTTCACGAATGACACTACGGTAATTATTTCTGATCAGAGGTATTGAGATGGCCTACATGGATGAGCTGCTGCACCCAGCTGTATGGTGTGATGAAAACAATCTGGCATTAACGCTAGAATGACTAAAGCTAAAAAATTTTCATAAGGGAAACTAGCCACCCTGTAGCCCACTCCCTGCTGTGAAGCGATTAATGCCTATGGTCTTGGTAATGATAAGGAATGCGTTGGAAGCACCAACCCCCATGCCCACAGAAAGCTCCTACAGCTCCCAAAGCACCTAGCGTGACACAACTTGAAGGTGAATTTGAAGTTACAACCCGAGCGTATATGTTACCGATCCTACAGCGCAATGGAAAATTTGTAGAATCATGTTTCAAAAGTTATAATTCAAGGGCACATAGTAGCAGACGTATAGAGTGATTGTTTCACTAAAGAGTCCCACTAAATAATAAAAAAAAACTAAAGTCTGAATCTTGCTCTTTGTACATTTCTTTTTGTTCTTATTGGAAAAATAATTATATTATATAATAGTTATTTTGTAATTTCGTAAAAGATTTCGTAATCGAACACCGCACACTGTATACGCCATGTTCGGTTTCCTTTTGCGGTTGTGGGAAATCTTCACATGTTGGTACATAGTGCTGAGAACACAGACTGTTGTATTTGTCTTGGGGGCATACACCATCAGCATTGCACCGTCAGATCTGTACACCTGCGTGGAGAATCTCTTGCGTCCCTTGGTGTTTTTTGCTTGCAGAGGAATTTCCCGTCTAATCTTGTTCATCGTCCCAAGCAGAGTTGTATTACATTTCAGCAGTCTGTCAGCCAGTGACAGAGATGTAAAGTAATTGTCTGTGGTTACAGTTCTGCCCTCGCCCAGGTATGGTTCCATGAGTTTCATTACCACATTCTTGGACACTCTTTCTCCCTTGGGATGATCAGGGTCCTTTCCTAAATACGGAATTGAATTGCACATGTATTTGCTATTCAAGTCGGAAGCAATCCAAAACTTAATTCCAAATTTGTTGGGTTTTGATGCAATGTACTGTAAGAATGGACAGTGGACCTTGGTATTGTAACAAGGTTAAAAAAATGCTTATTGGTTTTTGTTGTTAAAATTCCACCAAATCCTGATTTTTGTATAAATATCTGTTTGTGTTCCATGTATTTCATATTTGTACTGGGGAACCTTTTTATTTTAAAGAGTTGGTTAATTGTGTACTGTCCCTTTAAGAGACGCAGCTTTGCTTGGTGCCATCGCCATAGCTACCTCACTCTGTGAATAGCTAGCTGAGAGGAGGTATGTAGCTCTGATGGTCGTGCTTAAAACACATATTTTTCTGTGTAAGACAACATAAAATGGGCAGTAAACAGTGTTAAACGCTAGAAGCAGGGTTGTGAGCGTGTAAATGTGTAGTAGCTTGAAAGTGAACTGACACATGTGCTCTGTGGCTTCATGCCCCCCATGTGCATTTCTGCTAACAGGAGGTTGATAACCTGCGTGTATGAGAGAGAGAGCAGTGTGTGTGTTCACTCCTGAACTGTATGTTCACTCCAGAGCTTTAAGAGCTTATCTATCTGTTTATACAGGTATGTAGTTCCCCCAGTTATATCTGTTCACTGTTTAAAACATGCATTTATTAAGTTAGTGTTTCTGATAACTGTATTTACATACAGAGCTGGTTTTATGTCAGAGCTGGTTTTTGTCACTATGAAAAATTCATATTTCTTTTCATTTTATTTTCATGTGTAGAATGCTAACTCATTATTGTACAAACGCAAGTGTGCTCATATAATTTAGAGAATATTTAAATTAGCTCTCTCTGTGAATAGCTAGCTGAGAGGAGGAGGCTGATAACCTGCGTGTATGAGAGAGAGAGCAGTGTGTATGTTCACTCCTGAGCTGTATGTTCACTCCAGAGCTTTAAGAGTTTATCTATCTGTTTATACAGACAGATAACACCAGCCATAATAAAGAACCCAAACCAGCAGTGGCCGTGCTCTGAGTCTTTCCTTCATGCATCACAGATCCCCCAGAACACAACGCAGAGTATTTATGGGTTAACGGGAGTGCGGATGGACAGTCCTGACCACCGTAAAGTTTAGATGCAAACCCGTGACAGTAGGAAACACCTGCTTGTCGACTGTAACATGTTGTCCTGGCACAGGTTGCAGTTATGTACAAATCGTTGAAGCATAATTTCTTTGTAGCGGTCATGTGACATCCCCTTGAGACACGGAACAATTTAGTTTTACTGTATAACTGTATCCAAAAATGGTATTTATAATGATATATAATGAGAAAACATATACATGTAGTGCAAAACATTATTTTTAATATGCTGTAGAAAATCAAATATACTGATGATAATGATATGGAGATATTACATCAACAACAACCATCAACAACCAGTATATTATATATTTATATACTTAGAGAGATAGGGAAAGAAAGACATGTTACTAGTAGTTACTGAATGCACCACAGAGCTGCTGCCTCAGTGTTTTTTTGTGAATTAACATAATAAAGGTTGACCTATGGTCCTGCTAATTGCTGGCAAGAAGGAGGGGTGATGTCCTGAGGATCCTGAAATCTCAGTCATGCTAGTGTTAAACACCTAGAAAACCAAAGTTGATTGTAGTCGACTGTAGCACGGCCTGTGCTACCCTGGGCTCAAGGAGGACGCTGGAGGCAGGGTTCAGAGTTGCAGCAGCCATATCTGTTTTTGTAAATGCTCGGTTACATTGAAAATGAAGGTTGCCCTCAATGTACTTCAGAGTCAAATTAAAGGTTGATTGATTGATATCTCTACTTTGTACACCATAAACACAAACCAAATAAAACCAATGCTATGCTGACCATTTTCAGTCTCTTATGCAAGCTTTTCAGGTCTTCAGCCCTCTTGTTTCCGCTGCTTGTCCCCCTCTCTATTTCTCTCTTTTCCCTCTCTGCTCTTTTTAAAAGGGGCTCAGCCAGGTTGCTAGCCAGATCACCGAGCAGAGGGGGAATGAAAGCTCACCACTCTGCCTCCTCGTTACTGGCCACCTGGGTCAAATGTGAAGTGTAGTGAAGCGGCCTCGCTGCGTAACAGGGACCAGGGCCTGGGTGGTGGAGCTCGGGTCTCGTCCCTTCCTCTGGTGTCTCCCCGGCATCCTTGCCAAGGTCCTTTGCTGCTGAGTGTTTGGGCCTGCCTTCCTGCCGGCTCTCGTGGGCGTCATTGTTGGATCCTGGGGGGCAGGCGCATGCTACATAGAATTTAGCAGGGTTCAGAGCCAGGTACATTCCCCTAATATGGAGAGTATTCCCACAAATTAGTTGATTTCAAAGTGTTAACAACAACAACCCGTAGTTTTATTCAGAAATCAAGAAAAATATGGAACCCAGTTACTGAGGCTGACATCCCACAGCTCTACTACCGTGACTAAACTGCACAGAAGAAACCCAAGGCACTCTGATTGGCCTAGACACAAAACACATATGTACGGTGGCCCATAATGAACAAACAAGATGATCATTTAGCCAAATGAGCTACACTGAGAAAGGCCCTTTTCTGTTCCAGCACAACTTTGTCCCAGTGCACAAAGCAAAGTCTATAAAGGCATGGCTGGGTGAGTTTAGCGTAGAAGAACTTGACTGGGCTGCACGGAGTCCTGACCTCAACCTGATAGAACACCTTTTGGAATGAACTAGAATGGAGATTAGAAGAAAGACCTATTGTCAATTGTCAAATACCATGATATTGTCAGTGTCAAACACAAGAGATCAATCAATGTATTGAAAACATTTTGCCAGATAGTGATTTGCTTATTGTTTTTCTTTTTATTCTTCTCACTCTTATCCAATCAATTCATTTTGTCATGTCATGTGTTTTGTGTTTCTCTGTGTTGTAAAAATGAAAATGTAGAAGATACTTTAAAAAATGTAATGATGTTTGAATAAATACATTTAAGCATTATTAATCTGGTTCAGAGATCATTTGAGTTTGTGACTCAATCAGTTACCACTCTACACTTTCACAATCAGACTGGAATAATCTCTGTTGCATAAAGTTTGTCCAATGACAGAAGGAGAAGACAAATCAGGGTGTGTAGGCAGGCTACACTCAACAATCAGTAAATTAGTCAGTGAACCACTAGGGAATTTGTATCTGTCCAGTAGAGAATATATAAATATAGACAAACAAAGCTATTATCCTCAGCACAGACTGTACAGATACAGGAACTTCTCTCCTATGCAACTTTATGATGCATGAAAACACTGGTGTGCGCAAAACAAAGTTACACTGACTGACCAGCTTTAGACATTTTTGGGTGACTTAATGGACATTGATGGATTATTCTACTAATGTTACATATTTATCTTTGGAAGGGCATGTGGAGCTGGAGAAATATAGATACGCTTATTTTGTAATTTGCCTCACTGTTTACATTCTGATATTTTGTTGTAATGTTGTTGTCATTTCTATCATTTATACAAATGAATTTCTCCATGAGCCGATGTACATTTTTATTGCTGCTTTACTTTGCAATGCTCTCTTTGGAACAGCTGGCCTTTATCCTAAATTATGTGATTTTCTGTCTGAAAAACAAGTTCTCTCTCATGGAGCCTGTCTGTTTCAGGCCTTTTGTCTTTTTACATATTCTACATCAGAGTTCACGCTGTTAGCAGCTATGGCCTATGACATATGTGTCCATATGTAAACCATTACAATATTCAACTCTTATAAAAATGTCCACTGTTAAAAAGCTCTTATTTTTCTGTTGGTTTATACCATCCTGTGAAATTGCCACATCAATAATACTAACATACAGACCGCTGTGTAAATATAAATTAAACAGAATATACTGTAGTATTTACTCAGTTGCTAAATTAAGTTGTGGAGATATAACTGTTATAAATTCATATGGACTGTTTGCTTTAATTATTTCTGTTTGTCCACCAGTGATCTTCGTAATTTATTCATATGTTAGAATACTTGATGTGTGTTTAAAGAATTCAAAAGATTTCAGAAGAAAAGCTCTGCAGACCTGCTTACCACACCTTATCATTTTCATCAGTTTCTCTGTTACTGCTTGTTTTGAAGTGATTAACAGCAGATTTGAAGGAAACGTACCTCATGTATTTGCTATGATAATGTCAGTTGAAAATGCAGTTATTCCTCCTCTAGTCAATCCTATTATATATGGACTGAAACTGCAAGAGATTCAGAACAGGATCAAAAAAATGATTTGTTAGAGAAAGACTCACATCTTTACAGATTGAAATTTGTGTATGACAAAATAATGAAACATTATTTTCTATGTATTGAAACTGTACTGAAATTTCGAATAAGGTTAAGAAAATTATTTAGAAAGAGAAGATATATATTTTTAAACTGTACTGTACTATTTTCAGCATATATTTAATGAGAGCTTTTGTGTATTGCAAACACAGAACTGCTGCGTATTTCTCATAAATTGTTTTTTTCTGTGCCAAAGAATAAACACATTTGATTGCAGCCTGTATGTTAGCTAGAAATGATGAAAGTGTCATCATAAATTGGCCTATTTTTTAAAACTCTAATAGTGTAGAAGACAGACCTTGAATAGACAGCAGAGCTTTCTGAACAAAAGCATCAGAACATATTTTGCCAATTTATAAGCACTTAACAGTAAATTAAGATTCCTCATCATTACTAAAATCGTCTTTATTGTCTTAGTTTGTGAACATCTCTGGGTTATATATATCTCAGATTTTTTTAAATTCAAGTGAAATTATAATCAGGCTCTGGTATTGACAGTTTTCTTCTTTTTTTCATGTGAAAAATAAAATCTGTACTTTCACTTCAAAAATTATGACCTTTGGTTTGCATTCCAGATTTATACGGTTATGATTTTTTAAAATGAAAGTTTGATTTAATGAAATACTTATACCCACTACATCCATATCTCCATAATAATCCAATGGAATTATATAAATGTAATTAAACATTACAAGTGTCCCTAATTATTTTAACAGTTAAAAAAGCTATGATTAATGAATTAATAACAGTGAATATTTAAGATTCTCTGGTATTCAGCTTAAACTATTAATAGTGAGGCTAACAGTGTCATTTTCTGTCATTTAATCTTCTTCTCCAGTAATATAATTTCTCAATCTTTTCACTTTTATTTGGTGAATCATGGTGAAACATGATTTAATAACACAGAGAATTTATACTTTTTTATTTTGGCAGAAAATACAGTTTTGAAAAAACAAATGTATAGTAAACTGGATAGGAATATCCTTGTCCTTGTCTAGCCTTGACACCTTGTCCATGAATATTACGAACAGGAGTGGTGACAGGGCAGAACCATGCCAGAGCCCAATGCTAATACTGAAAGGGTCTGACTTAATGCTGAGTATGCAAACACAGCTCTCACTCTGGGAGTACAGAGATATAATGGCCCAGAGTAGCAGCCCTGATACCCCATACTCCCAGGGGACACCCCACAAGATAGCACAGGGAACCCAGTCATAAGCCATCTCCAAATCCACAAAACAAATGTAGACTGGGTTATAAACTCCCATGCTCCCTCAAGAGAGAGGGTGAAAAGTTGGTCCATTGTTCCATGGCTGGGATGGAATCTGCATTGTACCTCCTCAGTCTGAGGTTCAACTACTGGTCAGAGTCTCCTTTCCAGCACCTTGGCCTAGATTTTCCAGGGAGGCTGAGCAGAGTGATACCCAGATAGTTGGCACACAACCTCTGGTCCCCTTTTTTAAAAATGAGGACCACCACCCCAGTCTGCCAGTCCAAGGCTACTGTTGCTGAGGTCCATGCAATATGTCAGGCATGTCAGCCACGACAGCCCACAATATCGAGAGCCTTAAGCATCTCCTGGATGAGACAAATCTCATCCATCGGGAGTCCTTCAGGTCACCCAGTCCCTAAAGGCCTCTTTCTTCAGCTTGATGGCTCACCACTGGTGTCCACCAGGGGTTCTTGGGTTACTGCCCCAACAGGCACCTACAAGCTTTTGGGCACAGCTATTCCTGGCAGCTTCCACATTGGAGGTTTTGAACAGGGTCCATTCAGATTCCATGTCCCCTACCTCCCCGGGGACATGAGAAAAGCTCTCCCAGAGGTGGGAGTTGAAATCATTGTGAACAGAGGTGTCCGACAGTTGTTCCCAGCACTCCCTCACTATTCACTTGGGGCTACCGGGTCTGACCATCAGTTTTCCTTGCCATCTGATCCAGTTCACCACCAGATGGTGATCAGTTGACAGCTCAGCACCTCTCTTTACCTGAGTGTCCAGAACATAAGTCAGATGAAATGACAAAGTCGATCATTGACCTCTGACCTGAGGACCTCTGGTACCATGTACATTTATGAACATCCTCGTGTTCAGACTTGGTGTTCATTATAGACAATCCATGCCTGGCACAGAAGTCCAATAATAATTCACCATTTGAGTTTAGATTGGGCAGGCCATTCTTCCCAATCACACCTCTCCAGGTCTCCCAGTCTTTGCCAACATGAGCATTGAAGTGTCCCAGTAAGACTATGTAGTTTGTAGGTGGGACCCTTTCCAGAACCCCACCCACTCACTCCAAGAAGGCCAAATACTCTGACCTGTTGTTTGGTGCAGAGTTTTCCTCTCTGCAATTTTAAATCACATTGAGGTGACCTTCTCATCCGCCGGGAAAAACTCCAACTGCATTGCCGCCAGCCGGGGACTTGAGCCTTTCGCCCTGTGCAACCCCTGAGTAGGAGAGAGACCAACCCCTATCAAGGAGTTTGGTTCCAGAGCCAACACAGTGGCTGGAGGTGAGCCCAACTATATCTAATTGGTACCTCTCAACCTCCCGCACAAGCTCTGGCTCCTTCCCCCCAGTGAGATTACATTCCACATGCCAAGAGCCAGTTTCTGCCACAAGGGCCTAGGCCGCCAAGGGCCCCCCTGCAATCTCCCACTGCCTGTGCAACACTGCACCAGTCCCCCATGCTGGACCTTGCGGGTGGTGGGCCCACGTGGTCCCCCCACATTGTCTCTTCAAGCTGAGCCCGGCCAGGTTACGTAGTTACATATTGCTCCCAATGACTTAGCTCTGAAGATCCCTAGACCACACAAGCCCTTCCACCATGACAAGGCCCCAATCCAGGAAGGGTGACAGACAGTTGTGTTGTGTTATTTCAATTGTGTTCATTACACAATTAAAATAAGCATAAAAGCAATTTTTTTTATGTGGAAAAAATAAGCACACCCTTACGTATCATTACATTAAAGTTGAATTCAGGGGCACCCACTCAGTTATTAAGGGAAAATCTTGGATAAACCTGTCTAACATAAACCTAAGATACCTGCTCTGGTTTGTTCTATGTTACTGTGTGGTATGTCAAGAAATGGAGTGGCTGCGTCAAAGCCTAGACCTAACTCCTATAGTAATGCTGGGAAGGAATTTAAACATTAAGGGCTGTACTTGCAAAACAACAACTCAAATAGTGCACAATTAAATTAATTCTGCATGGAGACGTTGGCAAAATGTTCTTGAAGTAGATTTCAGAAGCTTGTAGTTAGTAGTGTTACAACAGTAGCATGTAATTGATTAGGTTGAAGCTTGACAAAGAGCCTATTTACACTCGGCTGAGTGGGTATTTATCTGATGGTGGAGATTGTCAAGTGTGTATATATCCATGTTTCAGATAGTTCAGGAGGAGCTTTGAGACATCTTGTAGAAACAGTTGGGCCAAATTGAGATACACCTGTATTAGTGTTGTATATGCAATGATATTGCATCTGCAACTGAATGCATATAACATGAGATTTGACACTATATGCAAAACTACCTATAGGTGTTTTGGACATGTTATGCTTTAACACTTACATTCTGAACCACCACTGTTGACAAGTCTGCAGCACAGCAGTGCTGTAAAAATTACCAGGAAGGTAAACTGCAGACCTAATATAGATCCTCTGCTGGTCTCCACAACTGCTGGCACAAGCCAAGTTCCTGGTTCCGTCTCTGGTTGATATCATATCTCAGGTGGTTAATATGGTATCCAAGGCAGTTGATATGCTATACCAGTTGGTGGCTAAGATGTGTTAGAAAAATTAGTATTACATTGTAAAGAAGAGGGTGTTTCCAAGCATTGAATGCATGATGGACAAGTTGGTCTGACTGAACCAGTGGGCTAAGTAGCTGATTATGGTCATCTGTGCCTTGTTTCTGCCAGTCTACTTGTAGCCATCTCTACCTTCAGTAGGTGTCAGAGCCCCGAGAGAGAAGTAGAGTGGTGAAGAGCAGAGCCGCGCTGACCCAAGCCGGCTGAGTGGAGCTAAATGAGCAGAAGAGGAAAAAGGAGTGAAAAGTCCTCATGCCATGCCTTATTTTGTAGGCTGAAAAGTGGAATGTTTTTGTTTGAGACAATAAAAGAATGCTCTCCACCTTTACACCCTTCCCCCGGTGTCTTTCCTCCAACCACCATTAAAAATTGTTACAGTGGTGCTGAAACTTGGGAAGGAGTTGATAGACATCGCCATGTAGTCCTCACCACTTGAAGAGTTGGTTAAAGCACTCTCCCTCCTGCAGCAGACCCAACATGAAGCTCTCCTGGACGTCCAGCAGGAAAACCAGGCCCATTTCGAGGTCCTGGCTCATGGCCAGGAGGCGGACAGGAAGATTCTCCAGAGTTTGTTGTAAACCACCAGTACTCCAGCTCCAGCAACCATCTCCATCTCAAAGATGACTCCGCAAGATCACTCAGAAGCATTCCTGGAGCTCATGGGGGATGACCAGCTGGCCGCCCAACAGCTCCCCACTCAATTGCAGGTGGAGTACAACAAAGCTGAAAAGCTGAAAAGGGTGGTCCTCCAGAGGGTTGGTTGAACTCTGGAGCAACACCGTCAGCGATTCCGCACACTGACACTCCACAAGTTTGACCGGACCTTGGTGCTAGTGGAACAACTCTGAGTTTCCTGCAGGAGGTGGCTCTTGTCTTAAGAGCATGATTCCAAGGAGGTCCTCGACCTGGTGGTGCTGGAGCAGTTCACCACTCGCTTACCTGAGGAGATGGAATCTTGGGTCCAGTGCCACCAACCGGAATTGCTGGATGAGGCCTCAAAGCTGGCAGAGGTGCACATGGCAGTGTATCTGGGGGCAGGGGCCCCCACCCAGCAAACCTCTCTCTCTCAAACCCTGGTGAGGATAAAAAGCTGGTCGAGTGTTCCACGACCAGGGCGAAACCCGCATTGTTCAACTTATAGCTGAGATTCGGCTATCAGTCAGACCCTCTTCTCCAGTACGCCTCCAGTAGACCTTACTGGGTAGGCTGAGAAGGGTGGTTCCCTGATAGTTGGAACACACCCTCTGGTCCCCTTTCTTAAAAAAAGAGGGACCATCACCCTATTCTGCCATTCCAGGGGGACAGCCCCAGATGTCCACACAATGTTGCAGAGGCATATCAGCCAAGACAGCCCTACAACATTCAGAGCTCTCAGGAATTCCGGGTGGATCTCATCCACCCCCAGTGCTCCACTACCAAGGAGTTTTCCAACCACCTTTGCTACCTCAGCCCAAGTGATGGACAGACCTTCGCTCGGATCTTTGAAGTATTCCTTCCACCGTTCAATGACATCCCCAGTCAAAGTCAGCAGCCCCACAGCCCCACTGTATATAGTGTTGGTTGGACCCGCTTTCCTCTCCTGAGGCACCTGACGATTTGCCAGAACCTTCTCTCTCCATGGCCTCACCAAACTCTGCACCTGAGTTTCTGCCTCAGCAACCACCGAAGCCGTGACCTGCTTGGCCCTTCAGTACCCATCTTCTGCCTCCAGAGTCCCACAAGCCAACCAGGCCTGATAGGACTCTTTCTTCAGCTTGACGGCTTCCTTTACCCAAGGTGTCCACCAGCGGGTTCGGAAATTGCCGCCACGACAGGCACCTACAACCTTGCAGCCAAATCTCCGATGGAGGCACAGAACAGGGCCCACTCAGCCTCGATGTCACCGGACTCCCTTGGTATGCGGTCGAAGCTTTGTTGGATGTGGGACTTGAAGATCTTTCTGGTAAGTTCCTCTGCCAGATGTTCCCAACAAACCGTCAGAACTCTGCCAGGTCTTTCCGGTATTTTCGCCCGCCATCTGATCCAACTCACCACTAAGTGGTGATCGGTTGACAGCTCTGCTCCTCTCTTCTCCTGGGTGTCCAAAACACAGTCACAAATCCGATGACACAACTGCAAAGTCAATCAATGAACTGTGGCCTAAGGTGTCCTTATGCACACCTTTGTGTTCAAGCATGGTGTTTGTTATGGACAGACCGTGGCGAGCACAGAACTCCAATAACAAAACACCACTCGGGTTCAGTTTGGAGAGGCCATTCTTCCCAATCAAGCCCTTCCAGGTCTCACTGTCATTGCCCAGTGCTGAAGTCACCCAGCAAGACAATGGAGTCCCCACAGGGGGCACTTTCTAGTACCCCCTCCACGGTCTCCAAGAAGGCCGGGGTCTTTCAGCTGCTGTTCAGTGCATAAGCACAGACAACAGTCAGAGCCTATTCCCTGACCAGAAGGCGCAGGGAAATAACCCTCTCGTCCACTAGAGACAACCCCAACGTACAGGTGCTGAGCCGGGAAGCTATGAGTAAGCCCACTCCTGTCCGACACCTCTCACCCTGGATAACTCCAGAATGGAATAAAGTCCAAGCTCTCTCAACAGAGTCTGTTCCAGAGCCCCTGCCATGTGTTGACGTGAGCCCTACTATATCTAGTTGGTATCTCTCAGCCTCATACACTAGCTTGAGCTCTTTGCTCCCTGCCAGAGAGGTCACGTTCCATGTTCCAAGAGCCAGTTTCAGTAGCAGAGGATAGGAATGCCAAGGCCCCCCACCTTCGGCCGCCACACGATCCACATTGCACCAGACCCCCATAAGCGACTCTCCCACAGGTGGTGGATCCATGGGAGAGTAGTCCCATGTAGCAAATTCAGGCTGAGCTGAATTTACCCATGGGTAAAGGCCCGGCCACCAGGCACTCTCTGAGGAGCCCCTCCCCCAGGGTGATTTCCTGGTTACTGTAATCTGGCCGAGGGAAACTGGCTCTAGCTTTTTCAGTCTTTTCACAGAGCTTTTCAGCTCTGTCAGTCTCTGCTGCTGCTTGTCCCTCTCAGCTATTTTTAAATGTTCTTATGCTGCCAGCCAGATCAGCATCAGCTAGCTATAATTAAGGGCAGCAGGAGCACTGGAGCCAAGAGGGAATGAGAGCTCACCACTCCGCCTCCTTATTATCACCTCCAGCTGGCAAGTCAGCCACCTGGGTTGAACGTAGCAGCTTCACTGCATAACAGGGGGCATGGCAGCAGAGCTTGGGACTCGCTCCTTGCTCTGGTACCTCTTGTGGTTGTCACCAGCCTTCTCGTCCTCCTCCTCCTGCCGTCACTCCCATGACTCACATCCATCTGGGGAGCTCTGGCTTGGCGCTCCACCCCTCCACACTCATGGCTCTCTCTCCAGCATCCGCACTGAGGTTCGTCACCACTGCATGTGTGGGCCCCGCCTTACTGTCGGCTCGCGTGGCCGTCATCGTCGGGGACCAGGGTGGGCACATGCCACATGGAGATTGTGAGCTGCCAGAAATTAAAGTGGAGACATTGGTTAGAGGGTCCTAACGACCCCTTTTATTGTATTTATTGACAAGCAAGTTGGTCCCTGTTCTTCTCTTCTCTGGGGGAGGTGGAACGAGCCTGGGTCTATGCTATCTGATGGCTGCTGGGCTCCTGGAGAATCAAATCAAATTTATTTGTATAGCACCTTTTACAACTGATGTCACAAAGCAGCTTCACAGAATTCCAGTAAAGACCAAGTTTTAATATGAATGTAAAATCCCTCAGGTGAGCAAGCCAGGGGTGAGAGTGGCAAGGAAAAACTCCCTCAGAGCTGAGGAAGAAACCTTGGGCGGAACCAAGGCACACAAGGGGGGACCCATCCTCCTCTGGTCAAAAGTTATTATACTACTAACATTAATAGTATTATTATTATTATTATTATTATTATTAGTAGTAGTAGTAGTAGTAGTAGTAGTAGTAACAGCAGCTAGGAGTCCATGAAAACATCAGTGTAGTCCAAGGCAAGTGGTGGTAGCTGGGATGTGGGCAGATGGTCTGAAGCGGGTAGCAGGAGAGCTCGACAGTCAGTCGAAGGAGTTCCAAACATTCTTTGGCATTAACATCAGCATAAAGCAAAAAGCAAAGCTGGATGGCATGGAGTAAAGCACCCTGGAACAGTAGAAATGTTTTCTGTGGAGTGATGAATCGCACTTCTCTGTCGGGCAGTATGATGGACAGGTTTGGCTTTGGTGATTGCCAAGAGAACGTTACCTGCCTGACTGCATTATGCCAACTGTAAAGTTTGGTGGAGGAGGGATAATGCTATGGGATTGTTTTTCAGTTGGTGGTCTAGGCTGCTTAGTTCCAGCACAGGGGAATTTTAATACTTTTAGTATGCTAAAACATTTTGGAAAATTGTGTGCTTCTAACTTTGTGGAAACAGTTTGAGAAAGGCTCTTTTCTGTCCCAGCATGACTGAATCCCAGTACACAAAGCAAGGTCAATAAAGGCATGGCTGGGTGAGTTTGGTGTGGCAGAACTTGACTGGCCTGCACAGTCCTGACCTCAACCCCACCCAACACCTTTTTGATGACCTAGAATGGAGATTAGGAGCAAGACCCTCTTGTCCAACATCAGTGTCTGACCTCACAAATGATCTTCTGGATGAATGGGCTCAAATTCCCATAGATACATACCAAAATCTTGTAGAAAGCTTCCCAGAAGAGTGGAAGCTGTTGTCTGTGTGCAGTAGAACTGGATTCTGTGTGCTTCTTTCTTCATCCACCAGATGGTGATAGTGAATATCAAACACATGAGATCAATGTATTGATATTTGTCACTAGTAAAAACATTCTGGATGATGGTGCTCTAACAATATAGTGATCTCATAATGGAGTGTATACCAACCAAACATATTTGATGCTTGCTTCACTCCTTAATGTATTTTATAAAGTCTGGGACCCTTATATAGTGATAGTGATTTGCTTATTATTTTTCTTTTTATTCTTTTTTCCTCACTCATATCCAATTAATCCATTTTCTCCTGTCAGCTATGGTGCTCTGTGTTATAAAAATGAAAAATGTAAAAGATATTTTTAAAAATGTAATGTTTGAAAAAAAATTAAGCATTATAAAACTGGCTCAGATCATTCAAGTTTGTGACTACCAGTTACCAGGCCACACTTCCAAAATCAGACTGGACTCAACTCTTTCATAAAGTTTGGTATGGCAAACTCAATTTGATGTAAATGATAAAACAATTTAAAAATTCATTGTGCATATCCCCTTCCTGGATCGGGGCCTTGGCGAAAAGGCTTGTGTGGTCTAGGGATCTTCAGAGCCAAGTCGTCAGGAGCAATATACTCCTGGTAGGGTCTCCCTGGGCAAACAGGTCTGGAGCGAAGACCCAGACAAACATGATCCAAAAATCCACCATGAAAAATGGGCACAGAATGTCATGTACGCTGCCTGGGAGAGGGTCACCAGGACATCCCTCCTGGAGTCAGGCCTGGGGGTAGTGTCCCACAGCGAGCATCTGGTGGCCGGGCAAGCCATGTAACCCGGCTGGGCTCAGCCTAAAGAGGCAACATGGCGAGACCATGTGGGCCCACCACCTGCAAAGTACACCATGGGGGAGCAGTGCAGTGCCAGTTTGTCCATAACAAACACAAAGTTCAAACACAAAGATGTTCATAGGTGGACATGGTACCAGAGCTCCTTGAGTCAGAGGTCAATGATTGACTTTGTTTTCATTTTATCTGACTTGGGACCATATATTCTGGAGACTCGGGTAAAGAGAGGTGATAAGTTGTCAACTGATCACCATCTGGTGGTGAGTTGGACCAGATGACAGGGAAGACTGATGGTTAGACCCGAGCGAATAGTGAGGGTGTGCTGGGAATGATTGTTGGAGGCCCCTGTTTGAAATGATATTAACTTCCACCTTCAGGAGAGCTTCTCATGTTCTGGAGTGCTAAGGGACATGGAGTCTGAATGGACACTATTCAAAACCTCCATTGTGGAAGCTGCCAGGCATAGCTGTGGCCAAAAGCTTGTGGGTGCCTGGCGGGTCAGTAACCCAAGAACCTTCTGGTGAACATCAGTGGTGAGGGAGGCCGTGAAGCTGAAGAAAGAGACCTTTAGTGACTGGATGACCCAAAGGACTCCTGACTCAGCAGATAGGTACTGACAGGTGAAAAAGGTGGCAGCAGCAAAATCCAGGGCATGGGAGGAGTTTGTGAAGCCATGGAAGACGACTTTCAGTTGGCTTCAAGGAGGTTCTGGACAACTGACCAGCGACTCAGGAGTGATCAGGGTGGCTGTGCCCAAACTGTAGGGGTGAAGAAACTAACTTCAAATGAGGATATTGTCAGTCGGTGGTAGGAGCACATTGAAGAGTTTCTTAATCCAGGAGACATGACTCCTTCATTGGAGTGAAGGCCAGAGGTTTCAAGCTCCATTTCCCTGGTGGAGGTCACTGAGGTAGTTGGCAAGCTCTTCAGTGGCAAGGCACCAGGGGTGGATGAGATTTGTCCGGAGATGCTTAAGGCTCTGAATATTGTGGGGCTGTCATGGCTGACGCGCCTCTGCAATATGGCATGGACCTCAGGAACAGTACTCTTGGACTGGCAGACCAGGGTGGTGGTCCCCATTTTTAAAAAAGGGGACCAGAGGGTGTGTGCCAACTATCAGGTTATCACACTGCTCAGCCTCCCTGGAAATGTCTATGCCAAGGTGCTGGAAAGGAGACTCCAACCAATAGTTTAACTTCAGATTGAGGAGGAACAATACAGATTCCGTTCCAGCCATGGAACAATGAACCGGTTTTCCTCTTGTTGAGGGGGTATAGGAGTTTGACAACCCAATCTACATGTGTTTTGTGCATTTGGAGAAGGCTTACAACCATATTCCCTGAGATATCTTGTGGGAGGTCCTTCAGGAGTAGAGTACCTGGGCTACTACTCCTGGCCATACAATCTCTGTATTCCCAGAGTGAGAGCGGTCTTCGTATACTCAGCATCAAGTCTGATACTGTGTTAGCATTGGACTATTGCAGGGTTGCGTACTGTCTCCACTCCTGTTTGTGATATTCATGGGCAAGGTGTCAAGGCACAGCCAAGGTCAGGAGGACATTGTGTAGAGGCCAGGGGTGGCATCTCTGCTATTTGCTGATGTTCTTTTGGCTGGATCACATGGATGCCTCCAGTGCACACTGGAGCAGTTTGCAGCTGAGTATGAAGTGGTTGGTATGCGGATCAGCGACTCTAAATCTGAGCCCATGGTCATAGCCCAGAAAAGGATGGTATGCCCACTTCAGGTAAGGGGAAAGGACTTGCTCCAGGTGGAGGAGTTGAAGTATCTCGGGGTCTTGTTCACAAGTGATGGGAAGAGGGATCATGAGATCGGCTGCAGGCAGGGATGGGCAGCAGCAGTAATGCTGTCACTGTACCGGACTGTAGTGTTGAAAGGGGAGCTGAGCCATAAGGCAAAGCTCTTTTTATCGGCCGGTCTACATCCCAACCCTCACCTATGGTCATGATCTTTGGGTAATGACCGAAAGAAAGAGATCACAAGCACAAGTCGTGGAAATGAGCTTGATTCACAGCGTGGCGGGCTACACTATTCAATAGAGTGAGGAGCTCAGCCATCTGAGAGGAGCTGGGAGGAGCTCGGAGTAGAGCTGGTACTCCTCCGCATTGAGCCAGAGTCAGCTGAGGTGGTTCAGGCATCTGATTCAGATGACCCCCGGACACCTCCCCATCGGGGTGTACCTGGCATGGCCTACCGGGATAAGACCCTGGGGTTGTCCTAGGACATGCTGGAGGGATTACACCTCCAAGTTGGCCTGAAAGCGGCTTTGGGTCCCTGGGAATGAGCTGGAGGAATTTGTGGTGGACAGGGTCATCTGAGATTCTCTGCTGTCCCCAACCGCTACCTATCTGGGCTAAGCGGTTAACGATGATATTGCATATCATGGTTCATGGCATATACAGGATATTAACTGCTTAAATTTGACAATTCCACTTAAAACACCTTGACTCATCTTTGCTTTAGAAAGTGTGAAGTGTGTTTTGTCTGAGGAATGCATGTTGTGTGTGGAGTGTGATAAATTAATAACTATTCAGAGGCAGGCTACACTCACCAATCAGTAAATTAGTCAGTGAACCACTAAGGAATCTGTTCATTAGAGAATATATAAATATAGACACAAAGCTGTTGTCCTCAACACAGACTGTACAGTTACAGTAGTGTTTTCTCTCTCATGCATGGAGTTTATGATGCCTGACTGAATACATAAAAACACGGGTGTGAGCACAACCAGATTACAATGACTGACCAGCTTTAGACATTCTTTGGGTGACTTAATGGACATTGATGGATCATTCTATTAATTTTACATATTTATCTTTGGAGGGGCATGTGGAGTTGGAGAAATATAGATATGTTTATTTTGTAATATGCCTCACTGTTTACATTCTGATACTTTGTTGTAATGTTGTTGTGCTTTCTATCATTTACACAAGCAAACCTCTCCATGAGCCAATGTACATATTCATTGCTGCTTTGCTTTGCAATGCTCTCTTTGGAACAGCTGCCTTTTATCCTAAATTATTAAGTGATTTTCTGTCTGAAAAACAAGTTCTCTCTCATGGAGCCTGTCTCTTTCAGGCTTTTTGTCTTTATACCTGTGCTACATCAGAGTTCACACTGTTATCAGCTATGGCCTATGACAGATATGTGTCAATATGTAAACCATTACAATATGCAACCCTTGTAAAAATGTCCACAGTGAAAAAGCTCTTATTTTTCTGTTGGTTTATACCTTCCTGTGAAATGGCCACATCAATAATATTAACATACAGACAGCTGTGTAAATTTAAATTAAACAGAATATACTGTAGCATTTATTCAGTTGCTAAATTAAGTTGTGGAGATATAACTGTTATAAATTCATATGGGCTGTCTGCTTTAGGTATTGCTGTTTGTCCACCAGTGATCTTCATAATTTATTCATATGTTAGAATACTTGATGTCTGTTTAAAGAATTCAAAAGATTTCAGAAGAAAAGCTCTGCAGACCTGCTTACCACACCTTATCATTTTCATCAATTTCTCCATTACTGCTTGTTTTGAAGTGATTAACAACAGATTTGAAGGAAACGTACCTCATATATTTGATATGATAATGTCAGTTGAAAATGCAGTTATTCCTCCTCTACTCAATCCTATTGTATATGGACTGAAACTGCAAGAGATTAGGAATAGGATCAAAAAAATGATTTGTTAGGGAAAGACTCACATCTTTACAGACTGAAATCTGTGTATGACAATGAATCCTCAAAGCACTGAAACTAAGTTTTGAATAAGAGAAGATATATTTTTAAACTATTGTACTATTTTCAGTGAATATTTAATATTTATTGCAAACACAAAACTGCTGCGTATTTCTCATAAATTGTTTTGTCTGTGCCAAAGAGTGAACACATTTGATTGCAGCCTGTATAGGAGCTTGACATGATGAAAGGGACATCATAAATTGGTCCATTATTAAAAACATGAATAGAACAGTGTAGAAGACAGATGTTGAAAGTACAGCAGAGCTTTCTGAACTGAAAGGCCTGGAAGCATCAGAACATATTTTGCCAATTTATGAACCACTAACATTAAATCAAGATTCCTCATTATTAATAAAATCTAGTCTTTGTCTTAGTTTGTGAACATCTGCGAGTTATGGATATACATCCAATTTTTAAAATTCAAGTGAAATTATAATTAGGCTCTGGTATTGACACTTTTCTTCTGAAAAATAAAATCTGTATTTTCACTTCAAAAATTATATCACCTTTGATTTGAAGTCCAGATTCATATAGTTATGTTTTAATGAAAGATTTAGCTAAATATTTATACCCACTACTTCCAATCAAATTTAAGTCTATAAATACAATTAAACATGACAAGTGTCCCTAATTATTGTAACAGTTATGGTTAATAAATTAATAACAGTAAATGTTTAAGATTCTACAGTATTGCTTCAGCTTAAACTATTAATGAGGCTAATTGTGTCATTTTCTGTCTTTTAATCTTCTCCAGTTCTCCAGTAACATGATTTCTCAGTCCTGTTGTCACTTTTATTTGGTCCAAAAAAAAAATGATTTAAGAGAATTTATACCTTTTAATTTAGTCAAAAAATGAAATTTTGAACAATAAAGCCTTAGAGATCCAAATTCAAAGTGTACATGTATTCTGTCATGTGAAGAAATAAAAATACATGAAGAATTTAGACATTCAGCATATTTGCACATACCGAGATCCAGTTCTCTCTCAATCAATTTCTGTAGACACATAATGAACATGTAATGAACACAATTTAAATAAGCAGAAATGCAAATTTCTTATGTGGAAAAAGTACACACCCTTACTTGTCATTACTTTAAAGTTGAATTCAGGGGCACCCACTCAGTTAAGAGAAGATCTTGGATAAACCTGTGTAATATAAACCAGAGATATCTGCTCTGGTTTGTTCTATGTTACTGGATTGTGTTGTATCATCAAGAAATGGAATAGCTACATCAAAGCCCAGATCTAACTCCTATAGAAATGCTGGGAAGGAATTTGAACATTTGTGGCAGTACTTGCAATTCAAAAGCTCAAATATTGCACAATTAAATTAATTCTGCATGGAGACGTGGGCAAAATGTTCTTTCAGTAAATTTCAGAAACTTGTACTTAGTAGTGTTACATAAGTAGCATGTAATAGATTAGGTTGAAGCTTGGCAAAGAGCCTATTTACACTGGGCTGAGTGGATATTTAAACTCCTTCAGCGCTGGTAGGTCCTCTCCCCTTAACCTGGAGTTGGCATGCCCTCCTTTTCAGGGATAGAACCAAGGGCTCAAATTTGGAGGTGCTGATCTACATACCAACCACTTTACATTCAACTGCAAACTGCTCCAGTGAGCATTACAGGCATCCATGTGATGGAGTCAAAAGAAAATTTTGAAAATGGAGTCAAAATCATTCGCAAACAGCAGAGATGCCACTCTCCAGCCTCCACACCTGCCCACCTGACCTTGGCTACACCTTGACACCCAATTCCATGAATTTCATGAACTTGGTGGAGCCCAAAACACTCATACTTAACGTCCTTATACTTAATGCCAAGTATATGGACACAGCTCTCACTTTAGTAGTACAGAAACTGAATGCCTGTTATGCTTATGAATCTCTATTGTCCTCCTGATTTAAAGGCTTTGACAATGTTCTTTTAAACCTAACTACTTACCTACAGACAGTACCTATATCTTTTGGAAGAAACATGAAGCCCACTTCTGGAGCTTGATATGGTCTTTTGTAGCATGTAAGAGATGTCAAAAGAATAAACAGCTTGAGTCTAGATTAACTAAATTGGAGAAATATTACATATCTAGCCCAATCCCAAGTTCTCTCAAGGAATGGATGGCATTCTGACACATGCTGCACTAAATATTTTGCTGGTGCACAACCTTAAATTCACCAGGCAGAAATCTGGGGAAAAAAATCGGCAGACATCTT
Source organism: Pygocentrus nattereri (assembly GCF_015220715.1). Lineage (NCBI taxonomy): Eukaryota > Metazoa > Chordata > Actinopteri > Characiformes > Serrasalmidae > Pygocentrus > Pygocentrus nattereri. The sequence continues at coordinate 23,965,580 of NC_051237.1, read as the reverse complement.
GCTAATCATGTTAAAAAGAGAGACAACTCTCAAACTTTTGTCTGAAGTATACACTCCATAAAATGTGTATCAATATATTACAATCTAAATAAATCAGAACAGCTTGACAACGCCCTAGCATTTATGTACTTATTTTTCTATCAAAGGTGCCAGTCAAATGCCCAAATCACATTGCTTGCTTTAAAGTCTATGCCATTGGGTGTGAGTTTTTAAGGAGTTGAATTTTAGTAGCATTCTATAAGACCAATTGCTGGCTATGTTTAAGCACTTTTTTTGAAAATGGGATCCTACCTCAATCACTCAGGGAGGCACTGGTTTAATTAGACCAGTGGAGGATATTTAAGGGCTCATTCCAGTTAAAGGAAGAGTCTGGTTGGTAGTTGAGCCAATGTGCGCTGGTGGAAAAATTGTTGTTTTCCTGAAGTTGCAAACCTACTTTCTAGATTTTTTTGTTGTTTTCTAACTTTTTTGGACGTTTTCTCACTTTCACCGAATAAACACCCTTGCACTGAATGTGCTATTGTTGTTTTGCCATCATTTTTATTTCAACTCACAACCTTCACAGAGCATATTTACCCTCACCTGCAAGCGAGGTGTGACAGTGGAGTACCGTTTAGAGTAAGTGTTACCATGACAGCCAACATCACGTGAGGTCCAGTCGGTGTGAGATAAGTTTCCAGTTGGCACACTTGAGTTTTTAATTGCTTTAAACTGATGTCAGACTCAAAAAAACATCCTTCACATGTACTTATAAAGGAAGACTCTGAGACACATAAACTGGACGTCCATCTCACCACCATCATTTAAAGCTCAGAGTATAAACCTTGTCTCCTCTGCAGACCAGTTCCTGCTCTTCCATGTTGAATTTTATAAACCTTTCGCTATGACACGACACGCATGCGCAGATCGTTCTTACACCTTCCAATTGGAGTGTAATCGGATTCAGTTTACATGGCTATTATTCTTCTATTTAACAGATTATTTAGAGGTTTACCCACTTTATTCAATTGGATAGAAATTGTATTCCGAATGGCCTCAATTGGATTAGTCTACTCCGATTGAGGTGTTTACCTGGACGTGTTCTATTCCGATTGAGCTATTAGTCGGATTATTAATGGATTACCAGGCTGCATGTAAATGTGGCTAATGCAGTATCCGTCCCTGCCATGGAACAATGGACCAGCTTTTCAGCCTCTCAGAGATTGTTGAGGGGGCATGGCAGTTTGCCAACCCAGTCTACATGTGTTTTGTGGACTTGGAGAAGGCTTATGACCGTGTTCCCTGAGATATCTTGTGGGAGGTCCTCCAGGAGTATGGGGTGCTGGGGCTACTACACTGGGCCATTCAATCTCTGTACTCCCAGAGTGAGAGCTGTGTTTGTATACTTAGCATTAAGTCAGACTCTTTCACTGTTAGTGTTGGACTCCGCCATGGTTGTGCGCTGTGTCCACTCTTGTTCGTGATATTCATGGACAGAGTGTCAGGGTGTAACCAGGGTCAGGAGGGCATTATGTGTGGCAGCCAGAGCGTGGCATCTCTGCTATTTGCAGATGATGTTCTTTTTTGCTGAATCACATGGATGCCTCCAGTGCTCACAGGAGCAGTTTGCAGCTGAGTGTGAAGCAGATGGTATGCAGATCAGCACCTCCAAGTCTGAGTCCGTGATCTTAGCCTGGAAAAGGATGGCATGCCCTCTCCAGGTAAGGGGAAAGGACTTGCCTCTCTGTTTATTGGTTGGTCTACATCCCGACCCTCACCTAAGCTGTGGGTAATGACCGAAAGAATGAGATCGCGAATACAAGCGGCAGAAATGAGCTTTCTTCACAGGGTGGTGGGCTACATCTATTTAATAGGACGAGGAGCTTGGTAATCCATGAGGAGCTCAGAGTAGATCCGCTAGTCCTCCACATTGAAAGAAGCCAGCTGAGGTGGTCCGGGCATCTGATCCAGATACCCCCTGGATGCCTACTGGGACAAGAACCTGCAGTCGTCCTAGGATCCCCCGGGAATAGATTATATCTCCAAGTTGACCTGGGAGCAGCTTGGGGTCCCTCGGAATAAGCTGGAGGAAGCTGTGGGGGACAGGGTCATCTGGGATTCTCTGCTGTCTCCTGCTACCGTGACCCTATCTGGACTGAGCAGTTAACGGCAATGATGATGATGGTCATCATGAAGAACTTTTACAATATCCCATTCTAAATCCAGAGCCGTTGTACCCCTTTTCAACTATAACAGCTTCCACTCTTCTGGGAAGCTTTCTACAACACTTTGTACCATTGGTGGGAATTTTCACCCATTCATCCAGAACATTTGTGAGGTCAGATACTGATGGTGAACAAGAGGGTCTGACTCACAGTCTCTGCTTTAGTTCTTCCCCAAGGTATTTGATGGAGTTGAGGTCAGGGATCTGTGAGGGTCAGTCAAGTTCTTCCCCACCAAACTCATTCAGTCATGTCAGGTCTTTATAGAGCTGCTTTGTGCACTGGTGCTCAGTCATGCTGGAATAGATAAGGTTCTTCCTCAGACTGTTCCCACAAAGTTGGAGGCATTGCCAAAGCATTAAGATTTCTCTTGACTGGAACTAAGGGTTCTAGACCAATCTCTGAAAAACAGCCCAATATCATCATCCCTCCTCCACCAAACTTTATAGCTGGTCCAGTGCAGTCAGGCAAGGTAATGTTCTCCTGGCATTTTCCAAACCGAGACTCATCCATCAGAATGACAGATAGAGAAGCATTTGTCACAGTGGCAACGTGCTTTAACCCCACCTCCCATATGCTACCCGTGTGAAGCTGCTTGGCCATGAAAACACATTTTAGGAAGCTCCTGATGCACAATTTGTTTGCTGATGTTGCTCTTGGAACTCTTTAGTGGGTAAGTCAACAGAGGTTAGACACTGTGCGCTCAGTGGTCCCACTCTGTGAGTTTGTGTGGTCTACCACTTTGTGGCTGAGCTGTTGTTGCTCCTAGATGCTTCCACATCACAGTAATAGCACTTACTTTTGTCTGGGGCATATCTAGCAGGACAGAAATTTCAAACACTGACTTGTGGCAGAGGTGGCATCCTATGTCAGTGTTATTAGTACAACCCATTCTACTGCCATTGCTTGTCTATGAGGACTGCAATGCTATGAGCTTAATTTTATCCACCTGTTAGTAATGGGTGTGGCTGAAACACCTGAACTTAATATTTAGGAGATGTGTGCCAATACTTTTGTCTACATAGTGTATGGTCAGATATTTAAGGCCAATTTCCCTCCTCTTTTGGATTCCAGAAATTTAAGACTATTTCAATTGGTAGTACATCTCCTGGTAATAGCAGACTGGCTTATATTTGACCCAGCCTCAATCTGGCTTGTCATTGAACCCTTGCAGTCCAAATGCTTTTTGTGGAATTTGTTATTTGTGATTAACTTTGAATCTGTTAAGTTCCTCTGTATTAACTCTGTTACTCTGAGTGAAGTAAGAGCCTTCTTAGATCAATTTATACTACACAGGGATGGACTCTACCAAGCTACCAAAATTAGAGTTTTAAAGAATGGAAATAATGATTACTATACCTTCCGCATGCTAGTGAAATCTTTACAAAAAGTTGATTTTTTTAAAACAATCTGCACTAATAACCATTGGTGCCACTTCACATGTAGAAAGAGCCTTGTCAATATAGCCAACATTATAATAATATATATATATATATATATATATATATATATATATATATATAGCCTCCCAGACACTGTTCAGAGAGGTGTACTGTTTTCCTTCACTGTAAATCTCCTGTTTAAGAATTGCCCACAAGTTCTCAGTTGGCTTCAGGTCAGGTGAGGAAGGGGGCCATGTCAAGTTTTTCATCTTCAATGCCTTTACTGGCTTTACTTGGATGCATGTGATGGAGTATTGTCCTGCATAAAAATCATTGTCTTTTTGAAAGATGCAGATTCTTCTGCAACATGCTTATCGGGTTAACGCTGCAAAGCAGGAAATAATGCGTTATCTTAGCAATTTCAAGAGTGCTGTATCCCCCTGAGAGATTTTTGGTAATTTTTAACTTTTCAGAATCAGTTCAATCTCTTTTCTGGCCCATTTTGCTTAAAGAAAAAAGCTGCCTAATCATTATGCACACCTTGATATAGGGTGTTGACCTCCTTAGGCCACAACCTCCCTCATTACACAGATACACATCACCTGATATGCTTAAATCCATTAAGCATTCACGTTTATCCAGCTTGGAGTTAGAAAATATGCCTAAAAATTATAATATGGTCAAAATACTCACTTGCCTAATAATTGTGCACACAATGTACAATACGCAACTCTTGTGAAAATGTCCACTGTTAAAACGCTCTTATTTTTGTGTTGGTTCATGCCTTCCTGTGAAATGAGTGTATTATTTATTCTGTCATACAGACCGTTGTGTACATTTAAATTAAACAGAATATACTGTAATAATTACTCCATTGCTAAATTAGGTTGTGGGGACATAAGTGATATGAGTACACATGGACTGATTCTTTTGCTGTCTGTCCACGACTGATCTTCATAATCTACTCATATGTTAGAATACTTGAAGTCAGTTTACAGAATTCAAAGGATTTCAGAAGAAAAGCTCTACAGACCTGCTTCCCACATTTGGTCATTTTCATTAATTTCTCTGCTACTGCATTTTTTGAAGTGATTAACACCAGATTAGAAGGAAATGTCCCTCATATATTTGCTATGATAATGTCAGTTCAAAATGGGGTCATCCCTCCTCTACTTAATCCTATTGTTTATAGACTGAAACTGCAAGAGATTTAGAATAGTAAAGTAAGGGAATAGTAAAAGTAAGGGAATGATTTGGAAAAGAAAGACACATGTCTTTTCAGACTGAAATCTGTGAATAACTGTCACAATTGGCCCCTCCCAGTCCTGTCTATATGCGTTTGTTTTGGTTTTCTAGTCCTGCCCCCTCGTTTCATGACTCCACCCCTGATTGTCTCCACATGTGTTTGCACCTGTCCCTTATTACCCTTATGTATTTAAGCCCTGTGTTTTGCCTGGTCTGCTTGCTGGTCTTTGTTTGAATCTCTGTCTGTATTGTTGGTGTTATATGCTGTGTTGGATGTTCTGTTTGCTGTGCTCTGCTCTGCTTGTTCTGTTTGATTCTGGTTTTTGTCATGTTTGCCCCCCATTCTATCCATTTTGGCTCTCTGTGACCATGGACTGTCTCAACCCTGATTTTGGATTTGCCCTTAATAAATCTAGCTTATCTCAGCACATGTGTCTGCCTCCTCGCTCCCCGTTACAATAACAAAAATACAGGAACTTTTGAAAAGGATTTAGAAAATTGCAGCAAAACTGCTGCTTACTTCTCATAAGTCATTTTTGGTGCCAAACAGTGAACATATTTGATTGTAGATTGTGTTAGCTTGAGATTTTTTGTTAAATAAAATATCTGATGGAAAATATTGTGCTGAATCACAGATGGTCTAAAACAGACGAAGAATAGACAGTAGAGCTTTCTGAACAAAAAGACCTGGAAGCATCAGAACATGTTTTGAACATTCATCAACAACTAACAGTAAATCAGGATTCCTTGTCCTGAGTAAAGTCTCTAAAGTCTTATTTTGTGAACATCGGTGGGTTAGGGAGGCTTTTTTTTATTCCAGTGAAATTATAATTATAATTATGAATACATCCAGGACACATTGCAAAAGGAATCTCTGTGATTTCTTAGATACTTCAAGAGGAGCTTTGAGACACACTGTATCCACAGTTGGGCCAAATGGAAGTACATAGGTATTAGTATTGTATATGCAATGATGTTGCATCTGCCACTGATTGCATGTGACATCTGATATTTGACACTGTATCTAGATGCTAATTACTTATGGGATGTGTTTTTGGATGTTATTCACACTATATCACTTACACTCTGAACCACCACTGTTGACAAGCCTGCGACACAGCAGTGCAGTATAGATGACAAATAAGGTAAACAGCAGACTATTTTTACTTCCCCTGCCATCTGAAAGAAGGCCTAAATGGTGCAATCCCAGGACCAATGAACAGTGTTGTGAGTGAGGTGACAGGTAGTGAGATGGTTGTGACAAAAAATATGGTGGAGATCAGCAACATTCAAGGGATCCTGTTTTGAGCATATGAGCAGAGAACAGAATAAAATATTGCCATGACATTTACCAAGAGGCTCTGGAGTGTGGTCAAAGTAAATGTGAAAGGAAAGTGTGGTTGTGTAAGTTGTGATAATGCCAGCTTTGGTGACAATTCCTAAGACCTCAACAAGGAGCTTTAAAATAGGACAGATGAGCTGATTTTATGATCGGTATGTGGTTTGACCTGTTGGTGAGAAGTAGTATGGTGAAGTATATTATGTAAGTAAGTGGTAGAAATTTTTACATGGACAGAGTCAGAAAAGGTTGATAAACTTAATGGACACAGACAGGTAGGAGCCCTTCTTGATGGACTCCTGCAGGTAGATGTCCTCTGCAACGTACACCCAAAGGTAGACTGCCTCATGGAGGACTCTCCAAGGAATGCTTCCTCCTTGGAGAACTCCTCAAGGTAGACTCCCTCTTTGATGGATACCCACAGGTGCAGTCCCTTCTTGATGGGCTCCCACAGTAACATGTCCTCTGGTTGGACTTGCAAAAATTAATTTCTTCCTTAATGAACCCTTTTGAGCTCTTATAGAATCCCATAGGTAGACTCCATCCTTGATGGACTCCCCCAGAAAGGTTTCCTTAATGCAATTGAATCTGATTAACTGCATATTTTTCTGTGAATTATTAGAAAACTTTATGTGGTGATATGTAGCTCATACTGTTACAACAGCTACAACAGTAAAATAGACAGGCTAACTTAGTAATCCTTCAATTAGTCAGAGAATCACCAAAGAATATATATTTATCTAGTAGAAAGTTTATAAATATAGACACAAAGGGCTGTTTTTCCTGATTACAGTCCACACTTTTACAATGTATACACTGTATTTAGTATATTCTCTCTAAGGAACAGAGTTAATGATGCCTGACTAAATGAATGAAAACATAGGTGGGAGCACTACCAAATTATACTAACTAATTTGATATAAAGATTCATAGAATACTTCATGAAAATGTACAGATTATTCTACTGATGTTTCCTATTTATCTCTGGGGGGACTTGTGGGCAGATATGTGTCCATATGTAAATCACTAAAATATGCAAATCTTGTAAAAAATGTCCACTGTTAGAAAGCTCTTATTGTTCCATTGAGTTGTGCCTTCCTGTGAAAATGGAATATCAGTAATATGATCACAATGAGTTCAGGTGTTTAAATTTAAATTTACCAGAATATGCTGTAATAAAAACTCATTGGTTAAATTATGTTGTGGAGACATAATTCTTTGCAGTTCAGAAAGAATGTTTTCTTTAAATGTTAATGTATTTCCTAAAGTGACTTTCTACTTCTTCTAATCTACTCATCCGATCAAATAACTGAGGCCTATTTAAAGAATTCAAAAGATTTCAGAAAAAAAAAATTCTACTGACCTACAGTGTACCTATTTGTACACTTTTTAATCAATATATTCTGGAAGGTAAACCCTATCCTCGATGGTCTCAAAGTTAGACATGCTCGATGATAAAGTCTCACAGGTAGACTCTTCTGGGTGGACTCCTGCAGGTAGACATCTTCCTTGATGGACTCCTCACTTCTCATTGTACAGAGAGACAAAAGAAGCAGATGTTGTAGGTTTAGTAAGGATTCAAAAACAAATAAATCTATAGGCCATACTTATTACCTGTGCGAGCTTAAAATAGTTTGAAGGAAATATTTTGACCATAACAAATGGTTGCAATCACCCTGCACTAACAATAGGAAATGGGTGAAGGTATATACCTGACCAAGTCTGAGAATATAGGTTGCTAACTAACATTTTAGTTACAAAATATCATTCAGAAATAACAAAGACCAGTAACATACCAATTTACCAAATGGTAAATCTAAGTTACAGTTAGAGACAATCAGCTAACTACCAATCTATAAATTAATCTTGACCTAATCTGTGATCAATGTACTTATCAAATCTGCGTACTTTGATAATGCTGATCAGCTGAATGTAGTTGTATACATGTCACACATCCATCATGCTCTGAACCACAATTGGACTCCATCTCCCAGGAATCTCTATGTGGTGAGAGTTCCCACAAAAGGTTGGTTTCAAAATCATTCCTTTTGCCAGTAACTTTATGCTGTTGTCCCAATTCTGTTGTCATTGCTGAGCCAGCTGAGACGTGCCCCCTATTGGTACATGTGTGACTATGCTTCGGATGGCTCTGTTAAATACCAGATCACTGGCTAGCAAAACTTTCATCTTAAATGACTTTTGCACCTCTGCAGATTTGGACTTTTTTTTCCTGACGGAAACATGGCTTCCACACGGTGAGTCGTCTTTTCTCTCTCAGAACTCCTCCCTCCTGACTATCTATGGTTTAACTCACCCCGGACCACTGGCAAAGGCAGAGATTTAGCATCTGTATTCAAATCCAATTTCTGCTGTCAGCAACTGTCACCCGTCTTCTACTCCAGTATGGAGGTGCAGCTTTTGGAGCTGAACTCCTCTCTGGGCTGTTGTATCGTCCACCTAAATGTGTTAAAGACTTTATCCAGGACTTTGGTAACCTACTGGGGAGTCTCTTGTTAAAATGCGATCGTCTTTTAATTGTTGGTGATTTTAACGTCCATGTTTGTTGTGAGTCTGGACCACTTGTAAAGGATTGTCTGGCCCTTATTGACTCTTTTAATCTAACTCAGTGGGTGAGTGACCCCACCCATGAAAAAGGGCACACACTCGATTTGGTGCTGTCTTATGGTCTGGACGTTTGTATCACCGAAATTAAGGACTGTGGTATATCAGACCATTTTTCTGTTATCTTTAATACGGTGGTTTGTAACCAAGGGTTGTTTAACGAGAGACCTGTGCAGCGCTTGTGCACCATAAATCCCGCAACCGCTGCTGAGTTCTCTTTCGCTTTTACTAACTCTTTACTTTATGATGCTAACTTCTGTGCAGATCTACATGTTGATTTAGTTAGTTAGTCTTTTTGACTCAACGTGTTCTGCTATCCTGGACTCTGTTGCTCCAATCAGGTCTAAATGTTTTAAGCCTTCTCATCAGCCATGGCTGAATGACACCACTTCTACTGCAATCTGCGAACATTTTTTAAGACATTTTACTGACAAAATCTTTACTTTACGGTAATCACACTCACTTTTAAATGCCCAGCTGTCTTTCAGCAGTTTGAGCTGGTGACCTTTTCAGTTTTAAAGGAAGTGGTCTTGCATTTAAGGCCTTCTAGTTCCCCTCTAGATATCCTCCCACCTTGTCTTCTCATAGAAAGTCTTCACATTCTTGGGCCTAGTACTTTGCTCATTTTAAATGCCTCTGTCATCTGGCTGTGTACCAGCTGCCTTCAAACAAGCTGTTGTACAGCCTATTATTAAAAAGAAAAATCTTGAGACAAATGTTCTATCTAATTATAGGCCGATCTCTAAATGACCATTTATGTCAAAAATATTGGAAAAGATTGTTCTTAACCAACTTCAAACCTTTTTAAATACCCATGACATTTGTGAAGAGTTTCAGTCTGGTTTTAGATCTTACCACAGCACTGACACAGCAGTGAGTAAATATTCCTCTTCCTTAGCCCCTATTCGGTGTGGTGTACCTCAAGGGTCCATTCTAGGTCCTGTCTTGTTTTCATTATATATGATCCCTTTAGGGGGGATTTTTAGGAAGGATAACATTCCATTTCATTGTTATGTGGATGACATCCAAATGTATTTTCCTATTAAACTGGATGCTTCTGTCCCTCTCCTGCCTCTACTTAACTGTCTTCATGATGTTAAAGACGGGCTAACTCAGAATTTTCTTACATTAAATGAAACAAGACAGAAACCATTGTATTTGGTAGTCGTTTCGCTTTGGACAAGTTAACCGATACCCTTGGCCCTCTTGCTTCTCAATGTTCCTCAGTTATCAGAAATCTTGGAGTGTACTTTGATAGCTCCCTTAAACTTGAGAAACAAGTTAATTCTGTGGTGAAGTCCTGTTTTTATCAGCTGTGACTAATTGCCAAGGTGAAATCCTATCTTCCTTATAAGGACCTTGAAAGACTCATCCATGCTTTCATTACCTCTAGGTTGGACTACTGTAATGCCCTTTATTCCGGTCTTGATCAGTCATCTCTCTATCGCTTACAGTTAGTCCAAAATGCTGCTGCACGTCTCTTGACAGGTACCAGAAAGCACAATCATATCACTCCAGTCTTGGCTGCTTTACAGTGGCTCCCTGTCCAATTTCGTATTGATTTTAAGATCCTTTTACTAACTTTCAAAGTCTTAAATGACATGGCACCCAGCTACCTTGTTAAGCTGCTCAAACCATATAAGCCGTATAGATCACCGAGATCATGTAGTCAGATGTTGCTGGAGCACCCAAAATCTCATCTTAAACACAAAGGGGATCGGGCCTTCGCAGTTATTGCCGCTAGACTTTGGAGATAAACTGCCACTTCATATCCATACTTCAGAGTCTACACAGTCTTTTAAATCCTCCTTAAAAATGTATCTATTTACCTTAGCTTTTAATTTAAGTTCAGTCTGAGCTTTCAGGTTCTTTGTCTCTGTCTCTGAGCTCATGTTAGTGTATTCTATTTATTGTATTTGTTGCTTTATATTATGTTTTACTCTTGTTATTTTATTGACTTTTTGATTTATTGCTTAATTTTAAACTTGTAAAGCACTTTGGTCAACTTCGTTGTTTTTAATTGTGCTCTAGAAACAAAATTGACATTGACAGCATGTGCATACTGTCTTGAAACATTTGTTAGAAAATGACTTGTTTGTAAAAGGGGAGAAATGCAAGTTCCATCTCCAGTCAGTGTCCTTTTTAGGATATGTTATCAGTGCACAAGGAGTTATTATTGAACATCAAAAGATGGAGGCAATAGTTCAGTGGCCCACTCCCTCCTCAATCAAAGAACAGCAGAGATTCCTAGGGTTTGCAAACTTCTACCATAGATTCATTCGGGATTTTAGTAGTATTGTGGCTCCTCTAACCTCCCTATTAAAAGGCGGGCCTAAGAGGATGAACAGGACAGTACAGGCCAAAAAAGCCTTAAAACTCTGAAGGAAGCCTTCATTACAGCCCCAATACTCAAACACTCTGACCCAACAGAACCATATACAGTAGAGGGGTAGATGCTTCTGAGACCGGTATAGGAGCTGTCTTATCACAATGCTCAGGTTCTCCTCCAAAACTCCACCCATGTCATTTTATTTGCACAAGTTATCACCAGCCGAAAGAAACCATGGCATTGGAGATCACGAATTGTTAACAATTAAACTGGACTTAGAAGAGTGGCAGTACTGGCTAGAAGGAGTTAATTATCCATTCATAGTACTAACTTATCACAAAAATTTAGAGTACCTCCGTAATGCTAAACAACTAAATGCTTGCCAAGCCAGTGTTCCAGTGTTCCACGACCAGGGCGTAACCCGCACTGTTCCTCCGAGGTTCGACTATAAGCCGGACTCTCTTCTCCAGTACCCCTGCATAGACCTTGCCAGGGAGGCTGAGGAGTGTGATTCCCCTGTAGTTGGAACACACCCTCCGGTCCCCTTTTTTAAAAAGAGGCACCACCACCCCAGTCTGCCAATCCAGTGGCACCGCCCCCGATGTCCACGCAATGTTGAAAAGACGTGTCAGCCAAGACAGCCCCACAACATCCAGAGCCTTGAGGAACTCAGGGCGGATCTCATCCACCCCTGGAGCCTTGCCACCAAGGAGCTTCTTAACTACCTTAGCGACTTCGGCCTCAGTAATGGACAAGCCTATTCCCATGTACCCAGACTCAGCCTCCTCACTGGAGAACATGTCGGTGGGATTGAGAAGGTCCTCAAAGTATTCCTTCCACCGCCCAATGACGTCTTCAGTCGAAGTCAGCAGCACACCATCTCCACTATATACAGTGCTAGTGGCACACTGCTTTCCCCTTCTGAGTCGCCTGACGGTTTGCCAGAATCTTTTCGGAGCCGACTTAAAGTCAGTTTCCAAGGCCTCACCAAACTCCTCCCATACACGGGTTTTTGCCTTGGCAACAACTGAAGCCGCAGATCGCTTGGCCTGTCGATACCTGCCAGCTGCCTCTGGTGTCCCACAGGCCAACCATGCCCGGTAGGACTCCTTCTTCAGCTTGACGGCATCTCTCACCTGGGGTGTCCACCACCGGGTTCGAGGATTACCGCCCCGACAGGCACCAACTACCTTACGGCCACAGCTACAGTCAGCCGCTTCAGCAATGGAGGAACGGAACATGGCCCATTCTGAGTCAATGTCCCCCACCTCCCCCGATATCTGGTCAAAGTTCTGACGGAGATGTGAGTTGAAGATCAATCTGACAGGTTCTTCTGCTAGACGTTCCCAGCAAACCCTCACTATGCGTTTGGGCTTGCCTGGTCTGACCGGCATCTTCCCCCACCACCTGATCCAACTCACCACCAGGTGGTGATCAGTTGACAGCTCAGCTCCTCTCTTTACCCGAGTGTCCAAAACACATGGCCGCAAGTCCGATGACACGACTACAAAGTCAATCATTGAACTGCGGCCTAGGGTGTCCTGGTGCCATGTGCACTTATGGACATCCTTGTGTTCAAACATGGTGTTCGTGATGGACAAACTGTGGTTTGCACAGAAGTCCAAAAACTGAACACCACTCGGGTTCAGATCAGAGAGGCCATTCCTCCCAATCACACCCCTCCAGGTCTCACTGTCATTGCCCACGTGAGCATTGAAGTCCCCCAGTAGGACAATAGAGTCTCCAGGAGGAGCACTTTCAAGCACCCTTCCCAAGGACTCTAAGAAGGCTGGGTACTCTGAACTGTTGTTTGGTGCATAAGCACAGACAACAGTCAGGACCCGAAGGCGTAGGGAAGCTACCCTCTCGTCCACCGGAGAAAACCCCAACATACAGGCACCGAGTCGAGGGGCTATGAGAAAGCCCACACCTGCCCGCCGCCTCTCACCATGGGCAACTCCAGAAAAGAATAAAGTCCAGCCCCTCTCAAGGAGATTGGACCCAGAGCCCAAGCTGTGTGTTGAGGTGAGCCCGACTATATCTAGCCGGTATCTCTCAACCTCGCGCACCAACTCAGGCTCCTTCCCCGCCAGTGAGGTAACGTTCCAAGTTCCAAAAGCCAGTTTCAGCAACCGAGGATCAGAACGCCAAGGCCCACGCCTTCGGACACTGCCCGATCCACAACGCACCGAACCCCTACTACTGCCCCTCCCATTGGTGGTGGGTCGATGGGAGGGGGGACTCATGTAACTCCTTCGGGCTGGGCCCGGCCGGGCACCATGAGTAAATGCCCGGCCACCAGACGCTCGCTGGCGAGCCCCTCCCCCAGGCCTGGCTCCAGGGTGGGGCCCCAGTAACCCTGTTCCGGGCAGGGTACACAAGTCCTGTTTTTCTGTCTTCATAGGGGTTATTATGGATCACACTTTGTCTGACCTGTCACCTAGGACCAGTTTGCCATGTGAGATCCTACCAGAAGCTTTTGCTCCAGACAACATAGCTCCTAAGATCATTCAAGCACGCAAACCCCTCCACCACGATAAGGTGGTGATCCAAGGAGAGGTGTCCCTATTCTTTTCCCATTTTTGTTTCAGCATCACTTATCACCCAGGCTCCAGAAATACCAAAGCAGATGCATTATGTTATATATTAATGTACCACAGTTTACATCTGAATGTGTCAGGTCACCCTGGGGAGACAAGAACATTTCAGCTTCATTCACATCTCTATTGGTGGGAATCTATGCATGGAGACATATATTCCTTCATTGCTTCCTGTTCCATGTGCTCACCGTGCAAGACCCCTAAGACATTACCAGCCAGTAAAATCATCCCTTTACTGGTTCTGGCCTGACCTTGGTGTCATATAGCTGTAGATTTTGTAACCGACCTACCCGAATCCCAAGGTTTCACCACCATTTTTGACAATCATTGATCACTTTTCCAGGGGAGTCAGTTTTGTACCCTGTTTTGTGTCTCCATTCCAAGTGCCATTCAGACTACAGAAGCCTTATTCATTTTTTTAGTTTTCAGCATACCACAGGACATTGTGTCTGACAGAGGTCCTCCGTTCACATCACAGGTTTGTGCTGCATTTTTCGAACAGATTAGAGTTTCCATTAGTCTTACTTCCAGGTATCTCCCTCAGTCAAACTGCCAATGGGAGAGAATGAAACAGGAATTAGGTAAACCTTTGAGAATATTTTGTCATGACAACCCCACAGACTGGTCATGTTTTTTATCCTGGGCAGGGACAGGGAAAAATTCTCTCACAAGTTCGGCTACTGGTTTGACTCCCTTTCAGTGTATCCTTGGATACCAACCACCTATAGCACCATGGACAGGTTTGTCCTAAGATGTTCCTACCATCGATGCATGGATGCAGAGGAGTGAGAGGATTTGGAAGGACACTCATCAAAGCATTGAGATGATTCTACAGAGGAACAAGGAGCAAGCAGATCAACACAGGAATGAAACCCCTGTGTTTCAAAGCAGAGACCGAGTGTGGCAGTCCACCAAGGATTTCATAGTGGCAGAGGTATGTATAAAACGTCAATGCAAATATATTGGCCCTTTTAAGGTAGTTATTGAAGTGACCTATAGATTGGATTTACCCCCTTGCTCTAGAGTATCATGTTCATTCCATGTATTTCTCCTCAAACCTGTCATTGCAGCACCGTTGGACAAGGACACGCCAGACATCATGCCACGTTCCCCAGAGGAGATAAATGGAGTGCCAGTCTACGCTGTCCATAGGCTGCTAGATTCTCGGAGACGTGGAGGGATCCTCCAGTACTTGGTGGACTGGGAGGGATATGGCCCTGAGGAGCAGTGCTGGGTCTCCACTCAGGACATCTTGGATTCTGGTCTCATTGCAGATTTTCACAGTCAACACCCTGACAAGCCTGCTCCTCGCCCTAGAGGTTGTCCATGGAAGTTGCTCCCCAGTTCAGTCCCTGATCATCTGTGGGGTTGTCCAAAGAAAACCCTGTCTGTCCAGCACCTCGGCAGCTCTGGGTCTGCCCCTGTTTGGGTATCTGGTGGTGTGTGTGGTGGTTGTCCTCTGGTGGGGTACTGTCATACAACCATAGGGCTCTGAACCACACTCCATCTCCCAGAATCCTTTGGGAGATCACCTGACTCCTGACCTTCCCTCATGCAAAAATTAGCACTCTCCCTTACTGGAGTACTGATTCTGTTCACCCATGTTGTATGTCATATGATCCTCTCAGTTTAGTTTATAAGCCCAGGCTTTAGTACAGACAAGTTGCGAGGCATTGTGTCACTATTTGATCTACTGAGTATCTTTTGTTTGTTTGATCTCTGTTTATGATCATTCTTTTCCATTTTTCTACTCTGCCTTTTGAAGTGTTCGGACTGTTACCCCTTTGGACTGTTTGCCTTTCTTGTTTAACTCCTGTCCTTTTTGCCTTTTTTCCCCGACACTGGCATTTTGCTTAACTCTCTTGGATTGTTTGCCCTGTGTTATGATCGTCTGTTTGTATTTGCTGCTCCTTTTGGGTTTGACCCTTGCCTGTTTTGTGACTATGAACTCGGATTCTGATTCTAACAGTAAAGCTTCATTTGTGTTTTCTAACCGCGAACGTCTGAGTCTTTTTGGCATGTTACAAAAAATATTCATTATGTAACATTCTGAACCCGCTGCCACAAATGGAAACAAAATACATCAGTATATTTTATTTAACAAATTACTTGATGTATTATTATTCTTTGGAGGCCTGTAGTTCACACAAATGCTACTACAGTTAAAGAGGCAGGCTAGACTTGTGTACATTAGGCAGTGAACCCCTAAGGAATACATATCTGTCCAATAGAGAATATATAAACATACAAAGCTGTTGTCCTCATTACATCCTGTACAGAACCTTTGCTGTGCAGAGTATTTTCATTCTTATGCATGGAGTTTATGCTGACTGACTGACTGAATACATAAAAACACTGGTGTGAGCACAACCAGATAACAGGGACTAATCAATTTTTGACATTTTTGGGCCACTACCTAGACATTTATGGATTTTTCTACTAATGTTACATATTTATCTTTAGAAGGGCATGTGCAGTTGGAGAAATATTATTGAGGTAAGGAACGAAGAATTTCTGACCTTCCAGCCATTTGAGAAGCGCCTAGACACCTTTCTGCATGAGAGATTAAGCCGTCTCTACCCAGCTGCTTGGGATTTTTGCCAGAAGTTGCTGCAGCTCTCGCATGGACAGGCCTCAGTTGAAAGGGGATTTTCTGTCAACAAGGAGGTGGAGGCAGAAAACATGCAAGAGGACACAATTGTCACACACAGACTCATATGTGACTATCTCACAATGCATGGAGGTGTGACACAGGTTCCCCTCACCAAGGAACTCTTAGCATCTGTGGGTGCAGCCCGGTCAAAATACAGACTCTTTCTGGATCAGGAACGAATCAGGAAAGAAAAGGAATCCCAGAGCCAGAAAAGAAAGCTGACTGAGCAGTCTTTAGAGGACCTTAAGAAAAGGAAGAAAAGCTTGGAAGACGTGTCCACCTGTCTTGCTAGAGAGGCAGATTCTCTTGCAGAAGAAGCTGAGGGCAAGGCTGGATCCAAGATGGCTCAGCTCCTTTCCAAGTCAAATGCCCTGAGAAGGCCATACAAAGAAAAGCTTGCCCAAGTCAAAATCCTTGAAACTGAGATTGGTACTAAAAAGGAAGAACTCAGACATATGTAGGGTGAGGTTGTATGTAGATATGCTAGTGTTGTGTTGGTAAGGTTGCTTGGGTTGAGAATGTTACTATTTTGATTATCTGTTTTAATATTGAATTAATGTAATCCTGTAACTAAATTAATCAAAATAAAATGTTTTAAGAGTTTCTGGGAGCATTGGATTGTTTCTGGTAACATGTGTTGGTCTTAAAATTCACTGAGAATGGTCTTAAAAGGTCTTTAAAAAGTCTTAAATTTAACTCACTGAAACCTGCAAGAACCCTGTTCACTGAACTGGACCTTTGTACTGCGTATTACCTAGTTTAAGTTGGGAGGGAGATCAATGGAAAAAGTTTGTCACCAGCAGAGGACACTATGAATATTTAATAATGCTGCTTGGCCTGTCTTATGCTCCATCCATATTCCAAGCTTTTATTAATCATGTGCTAAGACATGATACATTTGAGATCTGTTACATAGCCAACATCCTTATCTACTCTTCTGAGCTAGCTTCCTTTGTAGGACATATGTATGATGCTAAAAGTTAGAATATTATTGACTGTTTAGTGAAGGAGAGGAGTGTGAATTTCATATACAGCCAGTATTTTGGTGTTATGTCAGTGCTAATGGAGTTGTCATAAATTCTAACCATTCTAACCTCTTTTTCTTCCCTCCCACTCTGTTCTCTCTCTCTGTCTCTCTCGCATGCGTCGAGATGTTCGGTTGGCCTGTCTGGAGGTGCCGATTCGTGTTTGCAGCACTCTGGAATCGGCCCTGTCCCGCTCAACAGGGATTAACACAACCCTTCTAACCTATCTTTCTTCCCTCCCACTCCGTTCTCTCTCTCTATCTCTCTCACATGTGTCGAGATGCCCCGTTGGCCTGTCTGGAGGTGCCCCATTCGTGGTTCCAGCGTTCCAGCCATCTTTTTGCACTCTCTTTGTACTGTTGTTCTTGTTTCTGTTCTGTTTCTTCTGTGCGGGTCGACCCACGGGGGTTGGGTTCCTCGGACTGAGCCTTGGTCCCTTCTAAGGTTTCTTCCTCTTAAAGGGAGTTTTTCCTTACCACTGTAGTCACCACAAAATTGGCTTCACTGTGGTGATGCTCATAAGAGGCGTGGACCTGTTTTTTCTGTAAAGCTGCTTTGTGACAACCTTGTTGTAAAAAGCGCTATATAAATAAACTTGAATTGAATTGAATTGAATTGAATAAATTATCAAAAGGCAGACACAGTGGTAAACTGACCCAAGCTCACTTCAATCAAAGAACTACAATGTTTTTGTTGGATTTACCAACTTTATTCAACAGCTGTTTTTTCATCATCTGTAATTTCAATGATATTGCTGCACCTATCACCAGTGTTGTGCATGAATATGTTCATTGAACATGCTCATATTTTTTGTGAACACTGAACTGAATGACTCAGTTTACAAATAATGAACATGAACATCGTTCACCCTCACACCACTCACTTTTAGGGCATGCCGCATGGCATCATCAAAGCACAGCCAAGCATGGCTAGTGTTAGCAGTAGCAATGCGCATGCAGGAGTCAGTTTAATTGAATATTTGAATCCATTTTTTAAGCATGTGTTGACTCAGATGGGAAAATCCACATTTTTGTCCAGATTGCGTCTGTCTGGTTTTAAAAAATGTCTGGATGTCAGCCAATGACTCAGTGTCAGTGCTACAATGACTGCATTCTTCAGCTCACAGCATTTAATAAAGGACCTGCTGCCTATGTTTCCCAACAACAAGTGGACAAGCTTGCACTGCACTGCACTGCACTACATTGTGGGAGATCTTCAGCCTTTGAGTAATATTATCATATACCATATTTATTTTGAGAGTAGCAATGATTTTGGGCTGGTTATGGATGGGTAGAAAGGGATTCTATTGAAAAAAGCATAGCAGCCTATTTGTTGAGGGATAAAATGAATGTGAACTAGTTCAGTTTTGGAACTGTGAACTTGGTTCAAACTTTAAAAAAATGTTTTTAAAAAATTTTTTAAAACATTAAAAAAAACAAAAAAAAATGTCAAACTATGAACATGAACCAGTTCATTTAAAGAAGCATGAACTGAAGTTTGAACTATCCATCCATCCATCACCGCTTATCTGAGTCCGTGTTGTGGGGGCAGCAGCCTAAGCAAAGAGGCAGAGGCCTCCCTCTCCCCCGCCACCTCCTCCAGCTATTCCAGAGGGATACCGAGGCATTCCCAAGACAGTAAAGAGAGATATAAACCATCGAATGTGTCCTGGGTCTTCCCTGGGGTCTCCTCCCCATCTGACATGTCTGGAACACCTCCCTAGGGAGGTGTCCAGAGGCCATTCTTACCAGATGCCCTAACCACCTCAACTGGCTTCTCTCAACGTGGAAGAGCAGCAGCTCTACTATGAGCCTCTCTCGAATCGCCAATTTTCTCATCCTATCTCTAAGGGAGAGCCTGGCGACCCTGCGGAGAAAGCTCATTTCGGCCACTTGTATCTGCGATTTTGTTCTTTCAATCACTACCCAAAGCTTGTGACCACAGGTGACAGTCAGAGCGTAGACCAGTAATTTGACAGCTTCACCTTCTGGCTCAGCTCTCTCTTCATCATGACGGACCGGTATAGGGTCTGCATTACTGCAGATGCCACACCAATCCCCCTGTCAACCTCTCGCTCCATCCTTCCTTCACTCATGAACAAAATCCCAAGATATTTAACCTCCTCCACTTGGGGCAAGAATTCACTCCTGACCTGGACAGAACATTCCACCCTTTTCCAACTCAGGACCATGGTCCTCAGATTTAGAGGTGATGATTTTCATCCCAGCCGCTTCACACTTTGCTACAAACTGGTCCAGAGAGAGCAGGAGATCCTGGCCTGATGATGCCAACAGGACCACATCATCCGCAAAAAGCAGACGTGAAATCCAGAGGCCACCATACTGGACACCCTCCTCCACTTGGCTGTTCTGAGAAATTCTGTCCATAAAAGTTATGAACAGAATCAGTGACAACGGACAGCCCTGGCAGAATCCAACCCTGACTGGAAACCAAACTGACTTACTGCCAGCTACATGAACCAAGTTCCTGCTCCGTTTGTACAGGGAGTGAATAGCCCATAACAACAAGCCCCTCACCCCGTACTCCCGGAGCACTCTCCACAGGTTCCCCCGAGGGATGCAGTCGAATGCCTTCAAATCCACAAAACACATGTGGACTGGTTTGGCAAACACCCACGCACCCTCCAGGACCCTGGTGAGGATAAAAAGCTGGTCGAGTGTTCCATGACCAGGGCGAAACCCGCATTGTTCAACTTATAGCTGAGATTCGGCTATCAGTCAGACCCTCTTCTCCAGTACGCCTCCAGTAGACCGTACCGGGTAGGCTGAGAAGGGTGGTCCCCTGATAGTTGGAACACACCCTCTGGTCCCCTTTCTTAAAAAAAGAGGGACCACCACCCAATTCTGCCATTCCAGGGGGACAGCCCAAGATGTCCACACGATGTTGCAGAGGCATATCAGCCAAGACAGCCCTACAACATTCAGAGCCCTCAGGAATTCCGGGTGGATCTCATCCACCCCCAGTGCTCTACTACCAAGGAGTTTTCCAACCACCTTTGCTACCTCAGCCCAAGTGATGGACAGACCTTCGCTCGGATCTTTGAAGTATTCCTTCCACCGTTCAATGACATCCCCAGTCAAAGTCAGCAGCCCCACAACCCACTGTATACAGTGTTGGTTGGGAACCGCTTTCCTCTCCTGAGGCGCCTGACGATTTGCCAGAACCTTCTCTCTCCATGGCCTCACCAAACTCTTTCCACACCTGAGTTTCTGCCTCAGCAACCTCTGAAGCCGTGACCTGCTTGGCCCTTCAATACCCATCTTCTGCCTCCAGAGTCCCACAAGCCAACCAGGCCTGATAGGACTCTTTCTTCAGCTTGACGGCTTCCTTTACCCAAGGTGTCCACCAACGGGTTCGGAAATTGCCGCCACGACAGGCACCTACACAACCTTGCAGCCAAATCTCCGATGGAGGCACAGAACAGGGCCCACTCAGACTCAATGTCACCGGACTCCCTTGGTATGCGGTTGAAGCTTTGTTGGATGTGGGACTTGAAGATCTTTCTGGTAAGTTCCTCTGCCAGATGTTCCCAACAAACCGTCAGAACTCTGCCAGGTCTTTTACGGTATTTTCGCCCGCCATCTGATCCAATTCACCACTAAGTGGTGATCGGTTGACAGCTCTGCTCCTCTCTTCTCCTGGGTGTCCAAAACACAGTCACAAATCCGATGACACAACTACAAAGTCGATCAATGAACTGTGGACTAAGGTGTCCTTATGCACACCTTTGTGTTCAAGCATGGTGTTTGTTATGGACAGACTGTGGCGAGCACAGAACTCCAATAACAAAACACCACTCGGGTTCAGATTGGAGAGGCCATTCCTCCCACTGAAGCACTCCCAGGTCTCACTGTCATTGTCCAGTGCTGAAATCACCCAGCAAGACAATGGAGTCCCCACAGGGGGCACTTTCTAGTACTCCCTCCACGGTCTCCAAGAAGGCCGGGGACTTTGAACTGCTGTTCAGTGCATAAGCCCAGACAACAATCAGAGCCTATTCCCTGACCCGAAGGCGCAGGGAAATAACCCTCTCGTCCACTAGAGACAACCCCAACGTACAGGTGCTGAGCCGGGAAGCTATGAGTAAGCCCACTCCTGCCCGACACCTCTCACCCTGGATAACTCCAGAATGGAATAAAGTCCAAGCTCTCTCAACAGAGTCTGTTCCAGAGCCCCTGTCATGTGTTGAGGTGAGCCCTACTATATCTAGTTGGTATCTCTCAGCCTCATACACTAGCTCGAGCTCTTTGCTCCCTGCCAGAGAGGTCACGTTCCATGTTCCGAGAGCCAGTTTCAGTAGCAGAGGATAGGAACTCCAAGGCCCCCCACCTTTGGCCGCCACACGATCCACATTGCACCAGACCCCCATAAGCGCCTCTCCGACAGGTGGTGGATCCATGGGAGAGTAGTCCCATGTAGCAAATTCAGGCTGAGCCCAGTCGGTACTCATGTGTAAAGGCCCGGCCACCAGGAGGAGGCCCTCCCCCAGGGTGAGGTCCTGGTTACTGTAATCTGGCCGAGGGAAACTGGATCTAGCTTTTTCAGTCTTTTCACAGAGCTTTTCAGCTCTGTCAGTCTCTGCTGCTGCTTGTCCCTCTCAGCTATTTTTAAATGTTCTTATGCTGCCAGCCAGATTAGCATCAGCTAGCTATAATTAAGGGCAGCAGGAGCACTGGAGCCAAGAGGGAATGAGAGCTCACCACTCAGTCTCCTTGTTATCACCCCCAGCAGACAAGTCAGCCACCTGGGTCGAACGTAGCAGCTTCACTGCATAACAGGGGGCATGGCAGCAGAGCTTGGGACTCGCTCCTTGCTCTGGTACCTCTTGTGGTTGTCACCAGCCTTCTCGTCCTCCTGCCGTCACTCCCATGACTCACATCCATCTGGGGAGCTCTGGCTTGGCGCTCCACCCCTCCACACTCATGGCTCTCTCTCCAGCATCCGCACTGAGGTTCGTCACCACTGCATGTGTGGGCCCCGCCTTACTGTCGGCTCGCGTGGCCGTCATCGTCGGGGACCAGGGTGGGCACATGCCACATGGAGATTGTGAGCTGCCAGAAATTAAAGTGGAGACATTGGTTAGAGGGTCCTAACGACCCCTTTTGTTGTATTTATTGACAAGCAAGTTGGTCCCTGTTCTTCTCTTCTCTGGGGGAGGTGGAACGAGCCTGGGTCTATGCTATCTGATGGCTGCTGGGCTCCTGGAGAATCAAATCAAATTTATTTGTATAGCACCTTTTACAACTGATGTCACAAAGCAGCTTCACAGAATTCCAGTAAAGACAAAGTTTTAATATGAATGTAAAATTCCCCAGGTGAGCAAGCCAGGGGTGAGAGTGGCAAGGAAAAACTCCCTCAGAGCTGAGAAAGAAACCTTGGGCGGAACCAAGGCACACAAGGGGGGACCCATCCTCCTCTGGTCAAAAGTTATTATACTACTAACATTAATAGGATTATTATTATTATTATTATTATTGTTCTTATTATTAGTAGTAGTAGTAGTAGCAGTAGTAGTAGTAATAGTAGTAGTAGTAGTAGTAATAGTAACAGCAGCTAGGAGTCCATGAAAACAT